>NC_060198.1:3794357-3869050 GCF_021184085.1 Oncorhynchus gorbuscha
TGGCAGTAACACAAGTAAAGGTTAAAACCGCTGCAGCTCTATCTGAATTCTGGAATGTTATTGGACCCTCTGTTACAAACCCTGAAACGTTGAATCATGTTGAACATTATCCATTGCAATTTTGTATTTCCACATAAAAAAACAGGATTCCAACAGGATGTTTAATCGATGACAGAGCCTGTTTAATGATTCCATTTATCTTCATAGAGATGGTGACAGGATCCTGGAGGCGATTCGTCTGGCCTGGCGAAATCAGCGCTCCACCAGGATTATAACTCCCTCTCTCTGCTCTCTCTCTCTCACTCTGCCTCTCTCTTTCCCTTCCTCCCTCTCTCTCTGCCTCTCTCTTTCCCTTCCTCCCTCACTCTCTCTGCCTCTCTCTTTCCCTTCCTCCCTCACTCTCTCTGCCTCTCTCTTTCCATTCCTCCCTCTCTCTCACTCTAAGCCTCTCTCTTTCCCTTCCTCCCTCACTCTCTCTGCCTCTCTCTTTCCCTTCCTCCCTCACTCTCTCTGCCTCTCTCTTTCCCTTCCTCCCTCTCTCTCTCCCTTCCTCCCTCAGCCTCTCTCTTTCCCCTTCCTCCCTCACTCTCTCTGCCTCTCTCTTTTCCATTCCTCCTCTCCCTTCCTCCCTCACTCTCTGCCTCTCTCTTTCCCTTCCTCCCTCACTCTCTCTGCCTCTCTCTTTCCATTCCTCCCTCCCTCACTCTAAGCCTCTCTCTTTCCCTTCCTCCCTCACTCTCTCTGCCTCTCTCTTTCCATTCCTCCCTCCCTCTCTGTGCCTCTCTCTTTCCCTTCCTCCCTTCCTCCCTCACTCTCTGCCTCTCTTTCTTTCTCTCTTGCTCAAACCCTGCTGGTGGCCAGATCACCAAACTACTCCACACTACCACTCCATTTGATTTCAATCAGACACATTTTACAATGTCATAAAAGTGTGTGTGTGTGTGTGCCATCACATAAAAGCCCACTTCAAAAGAACTAAAAGTGTCTGGAGTCAGATTACTACACCTACCGTATCCACCATGTTTGGCGGGTCCTCACAACCCTTCCCACTGTTGGCGTCTGGTCTTGGGACATCTCTGAACCATGGATAGAGGAAGACATTGGAATGGATTGGCTGAGAAATGCAGGAAAATGGAGCTGCGGGTAGACAGATGTCCCAAAAGGCACCCTATTCCCTACTTTTGACGTGCACTTTAAAGGGAGACACTTGGAACACAGACATAAAACTCATCAAAGGTTTTCTCACAGACGTCATGATGGATTTTCTTGGAGGTCTGGACGGGTGAAAGTGCCCCCATGCCAACTAACAAATAGACAAATCCAACTCTCTCTCACACACACACACACTGCTGTCAGCTAGAACCAGGCTTGGTTATATGAAACCAGGAAACCAAAAGGGTTTCATATGTTTCTATAATTTAGATCACCTTAGTCGGCCAGATCAATGTCTCCGTCTTGGCCTTGTTCGGTCGTTCCCACTCTGTCCTTCACTTTGTTCTGTGAGAGATTTGGAGGAATGAATCTGGATGGTGAAACCCATTCTTTTGATGCATCATGAGAAATAGAGTAGAATGAATGTTGTAATGGATCTGGAATGGTCCTGTATGTTCCGACTGGAATGTTGTGCTTCTACACGTTACTATGCTTGATTGGATACTTGCTAGTGTTACGGAAAATAAGGTGACCTTGACATTTGGCTGAACTAGTCCTTCATGATGCATGTCGGTATGTGTCACACATATTCTAAATGAATGAATACAGTCTCCCTGTTTCTTATCTGAGCGACACAGACGGATGCAGGGGATCATTGGAAGATACTTTTTCTGTGGTCTTTTCTCCCCACCTGCTGAGTCTGACACACAATCCATTAACACTTGAGTTTGGCAAAGCGAGGCTACTTTCTCTCTGCACTTACTTACAACAGTTAACTCCACATTCTGAGCAGAAGGAGATCGCCCCTGGATCCCCTGAGTCTGTCACTCACTGACCCAGCTGGAGGCTTTTACAGTATCCCCGACTCACCCACACTACACCCGTATCCAAAACTTTAGGACCCTTTTATCCCTGCCACCCTTGCTCCCGTGCCAACAAGCGCTCGCCGCCTCTGTCCTAAAACCATGTGTGACATGTCACTACCCAGCTCCCTCGGCAAAAAAGAAAACCAGAACAAAACAACGATCTTATCCCGCCTCGTTAGAACCTGGCAATCCTCCCTCTCTCCTTCCTGTCGTCGTTAGACAATAAGTTGAGTGGAGATTCTCTTAAGTGCTTCTGAAGTAGACCCTTTAGGAGCTTTTAGACGTCATGTTTTTTTAAAGCGGCGGCGGGTAGCGGTGGTCGTGGCAACTGGCAGGGGAGGGGGGAGAGAGCTGTGCCTGTTTTTCTGCCCATGGGGAGAAATGGTGAGTGGTGTGTGTATGTATCTAATGTGTGTGTGCGTGTGTGACAGGAACCCGATTGATGGATGATGGCATGGAGCGGGCGCCATGGCGACGTGCGGTGTAGAAAGCCCACAGCAGGGTGAGGAGGAGGAGGAGGAGGAGGAGGAACAGGGCAAGATGAGAGAGGAGGTGCAGCGGTCTCCATTCTCTTCGCCCTGCCAGGTCTTGATTATGTTAATTGGAATCATTAAGGGAACGACGAGAGACGTCACCTGCAGCTCACACAGCCCTGCACCTGCCACCACAATGACAACATCATTATCATCACACACACACACAGGGAAGGAAGGAGAGGGAGAGACAGGGGGACAATGGCAGCTCCTGAACAGCCGACTGACGACATCCAAAATACTGATTCTATTCTATCCTACACTCCAGTTCCACTGGATATATGGAAGAGTGGCCACCTGTCCAGGAACATGGCGGTTGTGGCCCAAATCCCACACTATATTTGTTTCACTACTTTTGACCAGGGCCCACCCTTTGGGCCTTGGTCAAAAGTAGTGCACGACACTTGAAATAGGGTGGCATTTGGGATGAATCCATGGTTTGAGAATGTTATCGGACACCGTAAGACCCACTAGAACCTGGCCCATGATAGCATCTATGAATGAACCCTCTTTCTATTCACGAACAACCAGAGGGATTCTTCTGTCTCAGCTTGATACTGTTAGCAGAGTGCGAGGATCTCATCTGACAATAAGTGAGGATGTAGTATAATACTATCCACAGCAAGTCTCTTTGCTCCACTAATTGTGAAAGAGGTTTCATAGACTGGCAGACTGGCACCATTACTGGCACACATCTCCAAGTCCTCCTCATTATTGTGCCCATCCCCATCCCCCCGGCTACACCCATCTCTGCCCCCCCCAGCACCCGGCAAGCTGGCACAGCCCCCAGGCACTGTCTCCCTGCCCAGCTGCTCCTGCCGTTGGTGCCATAGAATGTATCTACCACTGTATTGGTGTAAAGACCAGTTATTCTACCGGCTATCGCCTATTGCCCAGGACCTAGCAACTGACTCCTCTAGCCTGGCATTTCAACATCTAAAGCCCAGGAAAGCCTCAGGCGTTTGGGGAAGGTCCGGTCCTCTGCCATGCCATCCGGAGCCTTTCAATTAGCCCCACTGTCGGAGGTCTGAAGGAGCAGAACCAACCACACAGCTCAGAGACATGGGGATATCAGGCTGAGTAGGTCTAACTACCAATAAAACTGGTTGCTCCAAAAGGCTCTGAGGGCCAAGCTGGTCAGGTCAAAGATCGCAGGCCTGGTTTTATTGGTGGTTCTGGTTTACTCATGTTTATGGGATAACTGAGAGGTGACCTAATGAACCACCAATATTCAGTAAGGTACACGGTGAGATTTACAATCAATGTATACTGAACAAATTTAGTGCATTCGTAAAGTATTCAGACCCATTGACTATTTCCACATTTTGTTACGTTACAGCCTTATTCTAAAATTGATTAAATAAATATTTTTCCTCATTAATATACACACAATAACCCATAATGAGAAAGCGAAAAGAGGTTTTTAGAAATGTTTGCAAATGTATTAAATATAATAACAGAAATATTTACATAAGTATTTCAGACACTTTGCTATGAGACTTGAAATTGAGCTCAGGTGCATCCTATTTTCATTGATCATCCTTGAGGTGTTTCTACAACTTGATTGGAGTCCACCATCAATTGATTTGACATGATTTGGAAAAGCACACACCTGTCTATATAAGGTCCCACAGTTGACAGTGCATGTCAGAGCAAAAACCAAGCCACGAGGTCGAAGGAATTGTCCGTAGAGCTCCGAGACAGGATTGTGTCAAGGCACAGTTCTGGGGAAGGGTACCAAAAAATGTATGCAGCATTGAAGGTCCCCAAGAACACAGTGGCCTCCATCATTCATAAATGGAAGAAGTTTGGAACCACCAAGGCTCATTCTAGAGCTGGCCACCCGGCCAAACTGAGCAATCGGGGAAGAAGGGCCTTGGTCAGGGAGGTGACCAAGAACCTGATGGTCAATCTGTCAGAGCACCAGAGTTCCTATGTGGAGATGGGAGAACCTTCCATGACCACCATCTCTGCAGCACTCCACCAATCAGGCCTTTATGGTAGAGTGGTCAGACGGAAGCCACTCCTCAGTAAAAGGTACATGAAAGGCCGCTTGGAGTCTGCCCAAAGGCACCTAAAGGACTCTCAGACCATGAGAAACAAGATTCTCTGGTCTGATGAAACCAAGATTGAACTTTTTGGCCTAAATGCTGAGTCTCACATCTGGAGGAAACCTGGCACCATCCCTACGGTGAAGCATAATGGTGGCGGCATCATGCTGTGGGGATGTTTTTCAGTGGCAGGGACTGGGAGACTAGTCAGAATCAAGGGAAAGATGAAAGGACAAAGTACAGAGAGAGGCTGTAATGATGCCAAAGGTGCTTCAAGGAACAGAACCCACCACACAGCTCAAAGACATGGGGATATCAGGCTGAGTAGGTTTGAATACTTATGTAAATGTGATATTTCCATTAAATTTTTTTTATACATTTGCAAACATTTCTAAAAACCTGTTTTTACTTTTTCAATATGCGGTGTATTGTGTGTAAATTTCAATATTGTGTGTAAATTGATGAGGGAAAAAAATATTGAATCATTTTTAGAATAAGGCTGTAACGTCACAAAATGTGGAAAAAGTAAATGGGTCTGAATACTTTCCGAATGTACTGTATATAAATAATGCAACAATCCAGGCCCACCCACTGGGGAGCCAGGCCCACTCACTGGGGAGCCAGGCCCACTCACTGGGGAGCCAGGCCCACTCACTGGGGAGCCAGGCCCACCCACTGGGGAGCCAGGCCCACTCACTGGGGAGCCAGGCCCACCCACTGGGGAGCCAGGCCCACCACTGGGGAGCCAGGCCCACTGGGTTTTTCCCCACAAAAGAGCATTATTACAGACAGAAATACTCTTCTGTTTCATCAGCTGGCCGGGTGGCTGGTATCAGACGATCCCGCAGGTGAAGAAGCCGGATTTTGACATCCTAGACTGGTGTGGTTACACGGTCTGCGGTTGTAAGGCCGGTTGGATGTACCAAATTCTCTAAAACGAAGTTGGAGGCAGCTTATGGTAGAGAAATTAACATTAAATTGTCTGGCAACAGCTCTGGTGGACATACCTGCAGTCAGCATGCCAACTGCGCACTCCCTCAAAACTTGAGACTTCTGTGGCATTGTGTTGTAAGACAAAACTGCACATTTCAGAGTGGCATTTTATTGTCCCCAGCACAAGGTGAACCTGAGTAATGATCATGCTGTTTCATCAGCTTTTTGATTTGCCACACCTGTCAGGTGGATGGATTATCTTGGCAAAGGAGAAATGCTCACTAGTAGGGATGTAAACAAATTTGGGAACCACATTTTTGAGAAATACGTTTTTTGTGCGTACGGAAAATGTCTGCAATCTTTTAATTTCAGCTCATGAAACATGGGACCAACACTTTACATCTTGCGTTTATATTTTTGTTCAGTATAAATGACTACGAATGCAAAAGGAATGGGTTTCTAATCGCTGACTCTAAAATGGGGACAATGAACCTATTCTAACCTATTCTAATTGCACAGAGCACTTGAACTGTGATCACTTCACTACAATTCTTCCCACTAAACTCTGGGACCCCTGAAGAAAGTGTAAACTTTGAGCCTCATTGTTTGTCTTTTGGCGTTAACTAGGCCACTTAGCGATCCGCCATGACGATGATCAGATCCCCTAGGCGTTGAACTTGGCAGCGTCGCCGTGCCCACACCAAAAAACGAATAAGCCCCCCCATCGTCATCACTCTGCCCCTATTCCCTCCCTCCCTCGCCATGGGAACCAGGCCATCTTTAAAAACGCAGGAGTGCTCGACGAAGCTCCCACAATGCAAGAGGGCTGACATCTGTCTCGCTAAGTGGGCGCACTCTAGTGCTCCTTGTTTGTTCCAATCACGCCCGACCCCCCTCCTCCATCCTGTACTCTTTCTTTTACTCTCCCCTTCTCTCTGTCCCCCCCTCTCTCTCCTCCTCTATACTCCAGTGTTCCTCCTGTGTTCCCATCACCCTCCCCCTTACCTCTGTTCTATCTCCCCCCCCCCTCTCTCCCCCTCTATACTCTAGTGTTCCTCCTGTGTTCCCATCACCCTCCCCCTTACCTCTGTTCTATCTCCCCCCCCCTCTCTCCCCCCTCTATACTCTAGTGTTCCTCCTGTGTTCCCATCACCCTCCCCCTTACCTCTGTTCTATCTCCTCCCTCTCTCTCTCTCCAGAGAAGAGAGGAAGGAAGATGAGTCACATGGGATGTGAGGAGGAGAAGGGGAAGATATAGGGTGAAGAGATATGAAGCTTTTTGCTCATGAGATCGCAATCTCAAGATCAGTCAGTACTTCCCAGCATATACTGCACGACCCCCCACACTATATGCCAGGATTACTTCCCTTTCACCATTATGTAAATTAAGCATGCAAACATGCAACATTCAGTCTTGGAATATCCAGTCAGTCTGTTGATTAAATATCTTGATCATTAGCACGTCAGATGGATGATTGAGATGTAGGCCTCAGAGCTGAGGCAACTCTGATTGGATGTGTTAGTTTACCCTCGTAACCTCCCCACTCAACGGAGATGAGAAATAACAACAGCCCAGACCTTCCCCTCCTTACTAACCAGACCCCCTTATTTTATTCTATATGTTAAGTCCAGAGCAAATATTATTCTCGTCAAACTCTTTTGTGGAAATATAGCCGTCAAACCTTTGCAAATGCAAATGTAGGCCTACATCCATGGGCCTCAATCAATGCAAGCATCCCCCATAGCTTTATAAAACGCTGAATGCAAATTGCTGTGAGTAAGTAAGTAAGCGGTGTTATTGACAGCATGCCAAGGCCAGGCTACACAATGTAAAGAAGAGCCTCCTTTATATTCCACTGGGGATGTATAGATGTGTGGGATGAGTTCATTTTACCAGGCACACACACACACACACACACACACACACACACACACACACACACACACACACACACACACACACACACACACACACACACACACACACACACACACACACACACACACACACACACACACACACACACACACACACACACACACAAACACGCATAAGCGCACACACATGCACTCACGCACAAAGGTCCAGGTTCCAGGAAATAAATGAATAATACTTGTTTTAGGCCCCTAACTGAAAACACTACAAAGCTACAGTCTGAGATCTGGGACACTGTTCAATAGTAATTTCAACTAATTATATACCCATTGATTGTTGAGGAATGGAACATATAAATGCCTCATAAACTCAGTATAACCTTAAAGAATCATTGGTACAACAGATTTTATTTTTTTAGTGGTTACATTATCCCTCAGTTTTATACCAAACCAAGTAGTGTGGCGGGGCCACCATTTTGCTGAAACACAAACTCCAGATTGTGGCTTTAAGGATGTCAAGAAGAATTCCCACCACAGTGAACGAGCCAGGGGAGAAAGAGACAAGATGCCTGATACATAATGCAGTGTCTCATGCTGAAACAATTCCCTCTGTTTGCTCCTCTAAAGTGCCCATGTTCAATGCTTGTGTACACACCAGCTCTTCATCCCAAATGGCACCCTATCCCCTACGTCTGACTATAGTGCACTAAATAAGAAATAGGGTGCCATTTGGGCAGTCCACTGCTTTCAGATGTAACTGGAGTGTGGTGAAACTGCACTAAAACATTTTAATAAAACATGAGAGGCCGATACTACTGGAATACTTTAGTGCTTGGAATACTACATGTTTTCTATGTATATTCTCTTGGAATACTACATGTTTTCTATGTAGATTCTCTTGAAATACTACATGTTTTCTATGTATATTATCTTGGAATAGTACATGTTTTCTATGTAAATTCTCTTGGAATACTACATGTTTTCTATGTAGATTATCTTGCATGAATCAAAGCACATCAAGGGTAAAACCAAGTAACAAGCCAAAAATAGATTGACATTTTTATTTCACAAAAACAAAATGCAGTTCAGTTCAGATGAAACTAAACAAGTTATTCAACATGATTACACTGTGGAGTGGATGACTCATTCTGCCACAGGGTTGAACAGAAATGTTCATGACTAAAAATGTTAGTCACTTGTCAACAATCATTGGTGGCACTTGCCTCCAAATCGTTTTTCTCTGAACTAGAAATTCAGACTCGCACATACAATACACATAATCAATGTCCACATCTGACATCACAATATAAATATTTTCTGTCCAAAAATGATGAATAGAGTCATCAAAATAGGCTAGAGCAGGTGCTGTGAGAGGGGAAACAAGTATTTAGGGCGATTTTTTCGTAGGGCAAGAATGTTGCGTTGCAATGTGCAAAAAATACTATAAACATCATTATAATCTCGCAGTGTGCGTTTTCCAATTCGCACAGAGCTTTTGCACCTGGAAAATGTCGCCCTTAAACTACAGTATCTTCAGTTACAAGTGCATGGAGGCCACAGCCTCGATATTCCCCTCCTCACGACCAGTCTCACATTTGCATTCTTCCACCACCATCACGCGCTTCTCCCGCACTTCCATCCCACAGCGCAGAGGCACCGTCACCGTGTGAGCCTTGGATGGAGCGCAGCGGGAACAGGGCGCACGGCGGTGTCCCCCTGCACCAGTAAGCCTGACAGACTCCCAACCAGAGGGAATGAACAGCGAACTGCATTGACCAAAGCACAGTTTGTTGTGGACTGTCACCGCGTCGCAGCCATCGGACGTTATCCGCTGTACATGGAAGATCGATTTAAAAACATTTGACTCGCATAAACATTTTGTATTTTGACGTTTCAAGCATTAGGCCCTACTTATAAAAAAATATCACTTTTAACTTTATAATTTAGTCTAATCATTTGATTAACCATTCGGCCTACTGTCCTCTATTGCCCTACACAATCTTTGTCATTGTTAACCAAAATTGAAAGGTCTGCCTCACCTGAGTAAAAGGCACCGCGGCGCAGCTCTGTCTGTTGGCAGAGTCTTTGAGACTGAGGGGCAGCGACATGGACATGGTCTTACTGTGGTCGCTCTTATCCATGGCCCTCTGCCACATCTCAAATCCTTGCCTCTTCTTCATACCCACCCCGCCATTGCCCTGACTGCCGTGGTGCAGATGTGACAGTGGATGCAGAGGCACCGCAGCTGCTTTGGCAGGGAGCGCAGGAGGGCCAGGTCGACCCGTGGACAAGAAGGCTGGGAAAGGCATTCTCGGACCAGGCGCACCTCGGGGGAAAATCCCGCCTCGTCTAAAAAGACCCGACAGACCCAGGTTATTGGGGTTGAGTTTGACTACTTTGACCGTTCCCCGAATAGGCTCCTGTTCGTCGACTGGACCGTTACCGGATGATTCAAAGTCCCGGCTCGCGCCATTCTTCTGAACGCTCTTGATGGAATTGTGAGGGAATGGAAGTGACAAAGCCACGGCAGAAAATGTGGACAAAAACACAAAGTTGATGAAGAAAGTCATGTTTCCCCAACAAAAAGAGAAAATCTTTGATATTTTGTTCCAGATTCAGAAAACACGAATTATTCCGCAGCAAATAAATCGATAATCAATTGGTTGTCTATATTTTAGTGGTTCAAGGTTCCAAATGGAAACCTTGCTGTCAGTCTGGGCTACGAGACACTGGAGTTGGTGGCAGCCTTTTATAAGAAATAACCAACCCAGCCTTCACATCTTGGAAGGTGTCATAATTCCCATGCTAACGGTCAGTATATCACACCTAGCATTTAGGATTTTATTAGGATCCCCAGTAGCAGTTGCTGAAGCAGCAGCTACTCTTCCTGGGATCAACACAAAACATAAAACATGACATAATACCATAAAAACATCTTTCTTTAAACATCAAGAACCACCCAGACTGAGCTACACCTGCTGGGTCATAAGATCCATTGACATTTACAACTTCAAAGGGTTTACGTTTATTACAGGTGAGTGTTTGAAAGGTGGTGAAGACATTTGAAGTAGTCCTATAGAGTTTTGCTAAGCTCTGAGGATGTGAGTTTGAGAGGTACCCTGTATCAACAGAATAATACCTAGCCAAACAAGGGGCTTTCACTACATGTGGTGGTAAAGTCATAATGGGTTTATGTTCCGTGGGTATAAAGCCCAGCTCCCTTGTTATGGCCCATCATAATGCCATTAGAGTCCTGTGTTCTCTCACCCATGACCTGATCAGTCACTGGCTGTCTGGAGTTCTAGAACCCTGCTAGGAGTTCCCATGGGCTCTGTGTTAATTGACACATGAACTTTCCCATCCCCACCCCCCCCTCGACCACATTCCCATCCCCGCCCCCCCTCGACCACTTTCCCATAGGCAGCTTCTATCTGTTAGACACCTGACCATGTGAAGTTCAGAATAACTGTTACTGAATGAAGTGACTGTTAAGGAGAACAAAAATGTACCGTAAACCCCTTTGGATTAAAGTGTCTGCTAAATGGCATATATTATTATATTATAACTCAATGTTACTTAATGTTCCCAGACATGTGACTGACCATGATACTGTGATTCTGCCTCTGACACTGACAGATATATTCCACAAGAGGGAGTAGTTGTCAAATAGTTTTCCTGTTCACTAGACTGCTAATCATCACAAATTCACATACAGAGAGACACACCCACCCTCCCACATCCACCATAAACCATAAGCAGTCCCTAAGCACCACAATAACCACAGTCTACTGACAAGGAGGCTTCATCTGCAAGTCTCATTTATTATGGTGTTGTCTCTGGTCTGGTTGACCTACCATGCCTGGGTCAGGCTCTGTTCTCTGTGTTGCTGCTGGTCTAATAATAGGTGTTGCCTAGTCTGACGAACAACACTACTGACACCATCATGGATGCCAACTGAAACAGACACACACAACAAAAACCACACACACACGTATTTGGCCACGGGAAACACATTGAAGCGGCATTAACACACACCACAGGCCACGGAAGGGAAACTATAGCTCTGTCTAACTTTGACTCTTCTGAAATAGGTTTAGCTGGCTTTGCTTAGTTCACTCATGTGGTAATGGGGTTGTTCACATCGAGCACACGCACGCACGCACGCACGCACGCACGCACACACGCACGCACACACGCACACGCACACACACACACACACACACACACACACACACACACACACACACACACACACACACACACACACACACACACACACACACACACACACACACACACACACACACATACACACATGCATGTGGAAACTATGTTTTAACACAAAAGTCTAACTTTGAGGCTAAGTTAATGTTTCAGTTCATTTGTGTTGGGGTGGTGTTAGTGGTTGTGGAGTCTCTCAGGAGAACAGTGTCATGCATCCACTATTGAATGACATTTCTCAGAACAAGAATACACAGACGAGTTTCAGAAGAAAGTTCTTTGTTTCTGGCCATTTTGAGCCTGTAATCAAACCCCCAAATGCTGATGCTCCAGATACTCAACTAGTCTAAAGAAGGCCAGTTTTATTGCTTCTTTAATCAGAACAACAATTTTCAGCTGTGCAAAACATAAATGCAAAAGGGTTTTCTAATGATCAATTAGCCTTTTAAAATTATAAACTTGGATTAGCTAACACAACGTGCCATTGGAACACAGGAGTGATGGTTGCTGATAATGGGCCTCTGTACGCGTATGTAGATATTCCATTAAAAGAAATCAGCCGTTTATAGCTACAATAGTCATTTAAAACATTAACAATGTCTACACTGTATTTCTGATCAATTTTATGTTATTTTAATGGACAAAAACAAGGTCATTTCTAAGTGACCCCAAACTTTTGAACGGTAGTGTAAGTTTGGGCTAATCTGAAAGGACACTTACCTCCATGACACAGATCCCAGAAGCAGTGGAGCCAAAGATGACGCTCTGGTCCCGGATCACATTGATCAGTTTGGTAATGCAGCTCTGGTGACCGACAGATAGATAAAGAGGATGTCACCATCTGTTCCTTCACAAGACATGGCCACTACCCAAGTTAGGATTTGGCCCTTAGAAATAGGCAACGGAGTAATGGATTTTGACACTGCTACATCCACCATAGTTTCTGGAACCATGCTGAAAAATACAAATGTAAGAGAATATCCAAACCAGAACAGTTTGATGTGGGTCAACACGATAGAGTGAAAGGGGTCAAAGTCGTTCCAGCTATGGTGGATGTGTAACCAGGCCAGCTCGGTACAGCTTGGTTTGGCTCGGCTTATTCATGTGGAAAAGTCTACCCTACCTTTGGGTGTATCAGGCCCTGGGTGGTGTCGAGGCCGTCGCAGGCGGTGCTCGTCAGGTCAACACAGCACGTCTTGGGGTACAACAGGCCAGTGTTAGCACTGAACACGGAGTTCTTGAAGTCATCCGTGGAGTTGTCAAAGCCACAGCACTTGTACTGCACACAGTAGAGAAAGGCAGAGCGTTGAGACAGTGAAACAGGTGGGCTTCTATTGGTTCTCATTGACAATTTCGATGGGCTTACATGTTTCTTCCGGAGCTTTTGCACATGTACAGTGAAGAATGGTAGCTCTAGTCTGAAAACCAGACCTGTTTAGTGCAAACATTGCACACCTTGTAGTTCGTGTCATATGCCAAAGTTTGGCATGACAAGGAGTGGCAAGGAGTGAATGATAGACTGGTACTCAGGGTATGGTAAATCCTACTGGTATTAAGCGGCAATCAGCAGTAAAAACAATGACAAAGCGCCCCCCCCCTCACCCATTTTGGTAAAAAGATGAGGGATGAGGCTGGAGAAATATAACCACTCTCAAATTCATAAACAGAGATATCGATTCAAGGACTGAACATCCATGATATCAACATCATAGTTGTAACAATGTTTTTAGGCTATATAGTGTTTGTTTACATTTACTTTGTTCACAAACATTGGAGTAAAACAAGCTTACAGTATATTTTGGGTTCTGAACTAAGCTCATGAGGCATTTATAAGTTATAAACTTCAAGAATCAATGGGAATATATAAATCATTTATAAGTCAAAAAAATGAATGTAGGAACTGCTGATTGCCCCTTTAAAGTCAGAGTTCACATAGCCCACTCACATGGACCATGATGGTGTTCCAGGCTGTTGATATGGGGTCTGAAGCCGTTGGTCCCATATAGGACATCCGTAAAGAGTCCTTACTGGCTCCACGAATCATAACCTCCACCTGAAACACAGGAAGTCGCCCAATCATTTACCCCAGTGCTTGACTGTTAATCCCACCAAGAAAACTTTACAGCATTTTTGTAGCAGTTCAGACAGTAAGGCTGTGTGTGAATCATCTGTGCTAGTTTCTTTGTTGCAGTTTAGATAGTGAAAGTGAATAGATCATCTGTGCATTGTACAGTATCTTTGTTGCAGTTTAGACAGTGAGGATAGGGTCAATGTGGATTGTCTGTGCTTCGTACAGTTTTTATTTTGCAGTTTAGACAGCGAGGGTGTGAGTGGATCGTATGTGCTTTGTATGGGATCTTCTTTACAGTTTAAACAGTGAGGGTGAGTGGATAATCTGTGTTTTGCACATTATTATAGTTACAGTTGAGCCAGTGACGGCGTGAGAGTGGATCGTCTGTGCTTACCAGATCTTTGTACACCAAGATGAAAATAACCCCAGTAACCTCAGCTGTAAACATCATGGACACGATGAAGAAATACTGTCAGATCAAGGAGAGGGTTAGAATCAACCACAACATAGTTCCAAAGGTGAGCAGGGTAAGAACTGAACACTCTCTATACCTGTGCATTCCCACTTCCTGGTGTCCTGTGACCCAACATATAGTTCCATCTAGTGTACAAATTAAAGTGACGCTACAGATGTTTTGTATAATTTCACCCAGTAGTTTTGAAAGTAGCGCTCACGAGCCAAAACAGGCGCCTGAAAAGTGTGCACAATTTTGTACAACGTCATCCATTTCGAATGATATGCTACGTCCTAAAAAAATATATATATTTTTTAAATCATGCAATTCTTATGCTATGTTAGCAATTCCAATTCATACGATATGTTACGAATTCGTAAATGCTTAAGATCCCGTTCAATCTCTTTAAGTGGAATACACAAAGACTATAGAGCAACCATCACATTTCTCTGTGGAACTTGCCTAGCACATCTGATTCAACTAATAATCAAGCCCTTGATTGACTACTTAAATCCGTTCAGAAGGACACAACATCTTGGAACGTTCAAATATGTTATGTAGAACAAACATGCCTCTCCAACATGTGGAAAAAGGAATCATGTCTGCTATACTCATGGCTTCACTATCTGCAATGTTCGACAACATTTGGCAACTGAACGTGGCCCAGGTGTGCTAGTTCAGGGCTACAACAAAATTGTGAAACATCTGGGGGTCCCCGAGGAGAGGTTTGAGAAACAAGGGTATAGACTACACAACACAACAACCAAATGAGTAGGCCAAAATGGCTCCTTCTAACAGACTCTCAACCATTACCAAGACTTTATGAAGACTACACTCCACAAAAGTGACCCGCGTTTCTTCTAGACTGAGCCCCAAATGGTAGCCCCCCCATGTTATACTATCAATGAGGTTTATATCTTGTAAAACGACAGGGGGAATTTGCTCATTTGAATTTCATGTTTGTTTTATTATTTAGATGTGAAACATGAATTGCCTCCTTCAAGTCACGAGTTTGTCCAGAAGTTAGAGTTTATTGACCCCCTTGTCACCCTCTGGAAGTCCCCCTCAGAGTTTTGACAACAACACGCGTCAACAGAGGGCCCTCAGAGCGAATTGGTCGGGGCGAGGGGGTGGTTTGGGATTCACGGTCTCTTACCAGCAAAATGAGGCAGCGGTTCTCGCTCCAGGCCCCGTAGCAGCCAATGAACCCCAGCAGAGACAGGATGGCCCCCAGGCACATACACACATAGCTGATGGTCACCAGCTGTGCCGAGAAAGAGCCCATCACCTGGACGAAGGTGGCCGCCCCGTACCTAATCCACACGCCTAGGCCAAACAGCACAAGGCCACTCACCTGGATGGGGAAAGAGATGGACCATAGAGTTAGAATGACTAGATTGTAGAACCTTCTGATTTAAGACAGTGTCCTAGACAGTGTCCCAGACAGTGGGGGAACTGGTCAGGCGACCATATTGGGGTAGAGAATGAGATGTGCATCCATGAGATTGAGGGTAGCCTGGTTGTTAGAGTGTTGGACTAGTAACCGAAAGGTTGCAAGTTCAAATCCCTGAGCTGACAAGGTACAAATCTGCCGTTCTGCCCCTGAACAGGCAGTTAGCCTAGGAACAGTCGGTTGTCATTGAAAATAATAATTTGTTCTTAACAAATGTAAAAATAAAAAAAATGTAAAGGGTATTGATAGAGTGTATTGACATTGGACATACTGATTGGGTGAATTAACATGAGATTGATCATATTGATGCATCATTATCGTGTTTTCCCCAACAAATACTGTAGACGCGGGCTAAGTGTTGTTCAAACTAGATTCTGAAATGAATGCAGGGCCTTAACTAAACTATATTGAATTTAAAACGTTGGACTATCCTGAGCATACCATCTGTAACACATAGGGCCAGTTTCCTAGAACCGATTAAGCATAGTCTTGGACTAAAAAGCTATTTGAATTGAATTTATTTTGGGTAACAGACATATACAACAAAGTGTACAATATGGACCCAGAGGATATCACTTGAAAGTATTCATTAAAACGCTTGTTTCCAAAGTGGTCCTCAATGGTAAAAACAATAACACATAATGATTAAAATGCATGTTCAAATTACAAACAACCATAAATACATTCATTTATATTGACATCCTAAAAAGCAGCACCATGGAGACTAAAAGGAGATTCTCTGATTCCCTGTGGTCTGATGATTCTATCAAACTTTCACTCCAACCTATATGTTGTAGTGAATGTAATCGTTCTGCAGTGTGGGTTTGATTGAGGTCAAGCCTATTGGCCTCTTTTGGTATAATCTACAGATACCCCCCCCAAAAAAAACGATGCACTTACAAATATGATGCCACTGAGTAACATCATCAGGTACCTCAACAGGCCATACAGGTGATGTAGTCTGGACATGGCTGACAGCGCTGTAATGTCATGAACCGGTTGGTTCAATCTACGGAGACCATACATACAGGTTAACATTTTTCACATAGACCAATAATCTGGAAATGTTCAATACTCAACGTTGTTGTTGAATTGTTATCCATCATTGACATGACAAACACTCATTACATGCAACAATAATGTTATCCAAAGTTAGCTAGAAGTTAACTAGCTACTATAGGCTTGGATATTTCATATTCATTTAGAAAAATTTGCATTTTTAGCTAGTTAAATAACGTTAGCTAGCTAGCTACTGTATCACCCTTGCTTTAATAATGACCAGAAAAACTATAAAATTGGCCAAAGGCAAAAGCTAAAAGTTATGAAATTCCTTATTAGCTGTTCAATAATTGACAAATTAATGAGTTGCACTTGCATTCTTAATGACCTTTTTGTAGGCTACAAGTGGTATTTAGCTAGCCCAGCTGACAAGCTAACTTGCTATTGGTATCTTCTTTTGACAGGGGCACGAGCACATCACTTCATTGCAATGCGCATCCGTTTCCCAGGGCAACGCAGTTCATAAGGTCATAATCAGAGGTGTCACAATTAACATTTTGTAACAATAGATGTAGCTCGAGGATACAACGTTAACTTTATTTATATTGTGCTTTTCAATAGCAACCTTGTCTCATAGCATTTCATATTATTCTGAATGTAAATCTATGACACTCTACAGCCCATCGGAAAGTATTCAGACCCCTTGACTTTTTCCACATTTTGTTACGTTAGCCTTATTCTAAAATATATTTTTTTATCCCCTCAGCAATCTACACACAATATCCCATAATGACAAAGCGAAAACAGGTTTTTAGAAATGTTAGCAAGTGTATTTAACATAAAAAGCAAATACCTTATTTACTTAAGTATTCAGCATATTTTCTATGAGACTCGAAATGGATCCTGTTTCCATTGATCATCCTTGAGATTCTTCTACAACTTGTTTGGAAACCACCTGTGGTAAATTCAATTGATTGTACATGATTTGGAAAGGCACACACCTGTGTAAATAAGGTCCCACAGTTGACAGTGCATGTCAGAGCAAAAACCAAGCCTTGAGGTCGAAGGAATTGTCCGTAGACCTCCGAGACAGGGTTGTGCCAAGGCACAGATCTGGGGAAGGATATCAAAAAATGTCTGCAGCCTTGAAGGTCCACAAGAACACAGTGGCCTCCATCATTCTTAAATGGAAGAAGTTTGGAACCACAGAGACTCTTCCTAGACCTGGCCAAACTGAGCAATCGGGGGAGAAGCTCCTTGGTCAGGGAGGTGACCAAGAACCTGATGGTCAATCTGTCAGAGCACCAGAGCTCCTATGTGGAGATGGGAGAACCTTCCAGAAGGACAACCATCTCTGCAGCACTCCACCAATCAGGCCTTTATAGTAGAGTGGCCAGACGGGAGCCACTCCTCATGAAAAGGCACATGACAGCCCGCTTGGAGTTTGCCCAAAGGCACCTAAAGGACTCTCAGACCATGAGAAACACAATTTTCTGGTCTGATGAAGCCAAGATTGAACTCGTTGGCCTTAATGCCAAGCTTCACGTCTGGAGGAAACCTGGCACCATCCCAACGGTGAAGCATGGTGGTGACAGCATCATGCTGTGGGGATCTTTTTCAGTGGAAGGTACTGGGAGACTAGTCAGGATCGAGGGAAAGATGAACGGTGCAAAGTACAGAGAGATCCTTGATGAAAACCTGCTCCAGAGGTCTCGGGACCTCAGACTGGGGCAATGGTTCACCTTCCAACAGGACAGCAACCCTAAACACACAGCCAAGACCACATAGGACTACCTGCCCTCCAGGACACCTACACCACCCGATGTTACAGGAAGGCCATAAAGATCATCAAGGACAACAACCACCCGAGCCACTGCCTGTTCACCCCACTATCATCCAGAAGGCGAGGTCAGTACAGGTATGTAAAATATATCACTAGCCACTTTAAACAACGCTACCTTATATAATGTTACTTACCCTACATTATTAATCTCATATGCATACGTATATACTGTACTCTATATCATCTACTGCATCCTTATGTAATACATGTATCACTAGCCACTTTAACTATGCCACTTTGTTTACATACTCATCTCATATGTATATACTGTACTCGATACCATCTACTGTATCTTGCCTATGCTGCTCTGTACCATCACTCATTCATATATCTTTATGTACATATTCTTTATACCCTTACACTGTGTATAAGACAGTAGTTTTGGAATTGTTAGTTAGATTATTTGTTGGTTATTACTGCATTGTCGGAACTAGAAGCACAAGCATTTCGCTACACTCGCATTAACATCTGCTAACCATGTGTATGTGACAAATAAAAATTTGATTTGATTTGACTGGCTTCGGGACAAGTCTCTGAATGTCCTTGAGTGGCACAGCCAGAGCCCGGACTTGAACTCGATCAAAAGTCTCTGGGGAGACCTGAAAATAGCTGTGCAGCAATGCTCCCCATCTAACTTGACAGAGCTTGAGAGGATCTGCAGAGAAGAATGGGAGAAACTCCCCAAATACAGGTGTGCCAAGCTTGTAGAGTCATACCCAAGAAGACTCGATGCTGTAATCGCTGCAAAAGGTGCTTCAACAAAGTACTGAGTAAAGGGTCTAAATACTTATGTAAATGGGATATCAGTTTTTATAAATATTTTTGCTTTGTCATTATGGGGTACAGTGTGTAGATTGAGGGAGGGAAAGCAATTTAATAAATTTTAGAATAAACCAGTAACGTAACAAAATGTGGAAAAAGTCAAGGGGTCTGAATACTTTCGAAAGACACTGTATATAGTATGATATGTTACGTTTTGTAGGGTATGTATTAATTTAAGGATGTTCACCACCCATTTCGTATGATATGTTACAAATTACAATAAAACATACAATATGTTCCAAAATATAGCTAGGTGGCTAACTTTAGCTAGGCTAGGGGTCAGGGTTAAGGTCAGGGAAATGGTTAGCTAAAATGGTTATGGTTAGCTAAAAGGGTTAGGGGAAGGGTTAGCTAGCATGTTAAGTAGTTGCAAAGTAGCAACAATGTAGTAAGCAGTTTCTAAAGTTGTCCGTGATGAGGTTCAAACTCTCAACCTTTGGGTTGCTAGACGTTCACCTTATACGCCCACCCAGTCAACCACCCTACTTTCATTTAATTAACCATCTGTTATGTAACCATACCAAAAGTAACATATCATACTATTTTGCATTTCACAGATTTACATTTACTATGTTACATCTAGTCTGAGACCAGGGTGTCAATTTCAAGTAAAAGTGCTTCATATCATAAAATAAAAATACTAACAAAGACAGGAGGAAGGAGAATTAAAAATAGCTATTTGCTAATAGCTAATTAAAATCATACATTAAAAGCATCTTCATAAAAGTCTTGTCTTCAGCAGGGATTTAAAAAGAGGCACCAAATCTGCAAGTCTGATCTTAAAAGTAGCCTAGTAGATGCCAACTTTAGGTGAATATGATTGAGAAACTATTGCAAATAAGAACATGTTTAATTTCCTCGTAAAGAATAGAACAAGAAATAAACAAGTCAGATTGAATGTGGTCATTTCTAAACTTCAATATGTTTATGTACAAAATGAGAAACTGTATATTCAAGACTGTTGAATAAAAAATACAAATAAAGTCTTGCCAGTTAGAGCAAGTGTAAAGCAATTACCTTCTCAAAACATCATGTAAAGTCTTCAGCTTCAGCAAGAAACAAATAAGGATAGAGATAAAGGAATCTAATTTACACATAAATAAGTACTGACTGCATACAGTAGGCCCTATACAGTATACAGATATTGTTGATATACCATGGAGGTGATCGAGTCACAACAGGGTTTTGAACAACGCTCCTTCCTCTCTTGTTTTTCTTTTATAATTGAAATATTTTAATAATCTTTGATGTTTGAAATTAAACATGTCGACTGAAGGTGTCAAGGTGAGGCAATGATGATGGTTAAACCGGCATGGTCCTGGATGTCGGTGTCCTCAGTGCTACTTGTTACCAATCTGTTGGTAGAGAACCATTGACACCACCATGGCAGCAATCTGAAACGATGACACGTCATAAGTGTTAACAGAATATAATGGTTACGTTCCAAATGGCATCCTAATCCCTTGAGAGTGTATTACTTTTGACTAGGGCCCAAATTACACCCTAATACCTTTATAATGCACTACTCCTGAAGAGGGCCCATAGGGCTCTGGTCAAACGTTGTGCACTATGTAGGGAATAGGATGCTATTTGGGATGCTGATAGTATTGTAACAGGTGTACTGTACCTCAAGCGCAGCGATGCCCAGTCCAACAGCTCCAATGATGACAGCGTTGTCCTCTATCAGGTTCAGCATCATGGTAAAGCAGCCAATGACATTCTGGGGAGGGAACAGTACTCCAGTATTAGAATTAGATAGCTGCATGGGGATTCAATGATTATAAACACACACACACAGGCTATTAAATGTAAAACCTAGCCAGGGGCAGGAGATGTTCATGACTATGTGACCCAATCAAAGTGTAAGGAAACCCTCCTGGTCTAAACACAACACATCGGAAGACCCTGTATTGTACTGTTAGATATCTGTACCGAGCGTTCAGCAGCAGCAGCTGTACAGGTTTCAGTTTTACTACAACATGTTGGTGGGTACGTAGGGTTAGTTGGGTTCTCTTGGAAAGGGGATCCATCGAAGTCTGTGTAATTGCGGTATCCACAGCACTTGAACTAGGAGGGAAGCACAGAGACACGAATCATTATGACATGGTAGCATCTACAGAACACAGTAAGCAACTAGCGTAGCCAAGCACCACTTCCTTCTCTGAAACCTGTAAATAATCTGCATAAGAATTGAGTACACAGAAGTGTGCTAATAACATCCACTGGCAGAGTGGCAGTAAATTCACTACTTAATATAGTAGTGTGAATGAATGAAGTATACCTGTTCCATGGTACCATTCCATAGTGACGTCAGGCTCTCATCCTTCCCATAGTCTCTTTGAATGCTGTCAACAACCTTCTCACTAAGGTCCTCAAGAACTTCCTTAGCCTAAAACATACAAAACAGAACACAAACCCATTTCCACAAATTCAGAAAATATTTATTGTCCCAACATTAGGCTATTTGATTTACTACTGTATAAAAACTGTTTTCATCTGCCAATATGAACAAAACCATCTAGAAGAAAAAGAAACGCACACCTATTAAGATGAGGTGCTGGCTAGCGGAGTAGAAAACTTGACAATAAAAGAGAGCCGCACACTCTAGGAGCTCAGATGCAAAAATGTCATTACCAATGTTTCGACAGCCAAGCTGCCTTCATCAGGGTATAATCACAAACACTGCGGGATGACTCGTTTATATTGTGTCAAAAGACACAGGTGTCTGTAATCGTGGCCTAATATCATTGGTTAATAATCAAATATTAAAATGTCATACAAAGAACAACATACAAACAACAAATGATAGCATACGATCATGGATTAACTACACAAGCTTACAAACAATTACAATGACAAAGTCACAATAATCACAAGAATGGCTTCAGATCAAAGTCTACATTGAGACCGAAGGGCACAAGGGTCTATAAATTAAAGATCCAGGCAGCCTCTCGTTTTAACAATACATTATCAAGGTCACCCCCTCTCCTAGGGAAGGTGACATGTTCCATGACAATATAACGCAGAGACAAAATCGAGTGGCCTGCCTCCAAGAAGTGGGCCGCAACTGGATAAGTAAAGTTTTTACACCTAATGGTGCTACGATGCTCTGAGATACGTACTTTTCATTCGCGCTTTGTTTTACCTACATCATTTTTTTACCACAAGGACAAGTTATAAGATAAATAACTGCCTTAGTGGAGCACGTAATAACACCTTCTGAGATGGTCTCTGAGATGAACAATATGAACAAAACCACCACCAGCACAGCCAAATAAAGTTTCAAACGTTCCCCCTATTTACTCATTAGTGCACTGCTTTTGACCAGGGCCCATACAGTGTTAATAACTACCTACCAGTGGTTGGAAGACGAGGACCACCACGCACCCAGCCACCTCTGCAATGAATATGATCAGGATGATGATGAAGAACTGGAAAGGAACAGACAAGCATACAGGGGTTAAGGGTTTGATGGGAAAAAAACAAAGGGTCAAAATGATGACCAATATGATGGCAGGTCAGGATGATGTTAAAGAACTGGAACTAAACAAAATGGCGACAGACAAGCATACATTCAGGGCTTCATAACAAAGCAAAAGGCAATGGGTCAAAACTATCACATAAGATCAAAGGTCAAAATTCTATAAATATATAATTGTGTATATCAACAAAGAAAGTAATTTTGCACAAAACATTTTTTTTTAAGTAACAAATAATGAATGAATCTTTCCATACCAGTATGTATATTCAAAAATAAACAGAGTAAAAGTCAAGTTGATATTTGTATTAAATCGATTTCTGAATATTTATGTTCAATGGTCAAAGATGACACACCAGCATCAGCATACACCTGGACTCCTTCATGGCTCCACAGCACCCTAGGAAGCCCATGATAAGCAGGACCCCTCCGACCCCCATGAGCAGGTAAGCCACGTTAGCCAGCTGGCCCAGTTCTGCTGGGACGTCCTTAATGTTGTCTAGTACTCCCAGTAGAGAGCCACTGTCCACCTTCACCCACACCCCCACTGCCAGGATGGCCACACCTGCCAACTGATACACACAACAGGGAGGTGGGAGAGAGAAAGAGGAGAAATAGGGGGAGGGGATAGTTTTAGTGTTTGGGAAAATGTTGATGAAGAGTACAGGGAGTATACTTTGAATGTTCTTTGAAAACTAAACCATATCATTAGAATGCGTCGTGGAGAACGGGTGAATATAAGTGGGGCAAATGTTGTCAACATCATACAAAATATGGTCATCTCTGCAACCATTAACTTCACAATTTTTGAAAGAAATCCCGAACCCACAGTAATTAGCTAGTATGACAAGGCAGGTAATTCATCTTCTTACTGTGACTAAAAATGACTTACAATATTAGTTCTGGGTAATATTATAACCAGAGAGTATATAAACTCAGCAAAAAAAGAAATGTCCCTTTTTCAGGACCCTGTCTTTCAAAGATAATTCGTAAAAATCCAAACAACTTCACAGATCCTCTTTGTAAAGGGTTTAAACACTGTTTCCCATGCTTGCCTTTCTAGTGAGTTTTTCCTAGCCACCGTGCTTCTACATCTGCATTGCTTGCTGTTTGGGGTTTTAGGCTGGGTTTCTGTACAGCACTTTGAGATAGCAGCTGATGTACGAAGGGCTATATAAATACATTTGATTTGATTTGTTCAATGAACCATAAACCATTAATGAACATGCACTTGTGGAACGGTCATTAAGACACAAACAGCTTACAGACGGTAGGCAATTAAGGTCACAGTTATGGAAACTTAGGACACTAAAGAAACCTTTCTACTGACCCTGAAAAACACCAAAAGAAAGATACCCAGGGTCCCTGCTCATCTGCGTGAACGTGCCTTAGGCATGCTGCAAGGAGGCGTGAGGACTGCAGATGTGGCCAGGGCAATAAATTGCAATGTCCGTACTGTGAGACACCTAAGACAGCACTTTAGGGAAACAGGACGGACAGCTGATCGTCCTCGCAGTGGCAGACCACGTGTAACAACACCTGCACAGGATCGGTACATTCGAACATCACACCTGCGGGACAGGTACAGGATGACAACAACAACTGCCCGAGTTAAACCAGGAACGCACAATCCATCAGTGCTCAGACTGTCTGCAATAGGCTGAGAGAGGCTGGACTGAGGGCTTGTAGGCCTGTTGTAAGGCAGGTCCTCACCAGACATCACCGACAACAGTGTCGCCTATGGGCACAAACCCACTGTCGCTGGACTAGACAGGACTGGCAAAAAGTGCTCTTCACTGATGAGTCACGGTTTTGTCTCACCAGGAATGATGGTCGGATTCACGTTTATCATAGAAGGAATGAGCGTTACACCGAGGCCTGTACTCTGGAGCGGGATCAATTTGGAGGTGGAGGGTCCGTCATGGTCTGGGGTGGTGTGTCACAGCATCATCGGACTAAACTTGTTGTCACTCAGGCAATGTCAATGTGGTGCATTACAGGGAAGACATCCTCCTCCCTCATGTGGTACCCTTCCTGCAGGCTCATCCTGACATTACCCTCCAGCATGACAATGCCACCAGCCATACTGCTCGTTCTGTGCGTGATTTCCTGCAAGACAGTAATGTCCGTGTTCTGCCATGGCCAGCGAAGAGCCCGGATCTCAATCCTATTGAGCACGTCTGGGACCTGTTGGATCGGAGGGTGAGGGCTAGGGCCATTCCCCACAGAAATGTCTGGGAAACTTGCAGGTGCCTCGGTGGAAGAGTGGGGTAACATCTCACAGCAAGAACTGGCAAATCTGGTGCAGTCCATGAGGAGGAGATGCACTGCAGTACTTAATGCAGCTGGTGGCCACACCAGATACTGACTAACTTTTGATTTTGAGCCCCCCTTTGTTCAGGGACATATTATTCAATTTCTGTTAGTCACGTGTCTGTGTAACTTGTTCAGTTTATGTCTCAGTTGTTGAATCTTCTTATGTTCATTCAAATATTTACACATGTTAAGTTTGCTGAAAATAAACGCAGTTGACAGTGAGAGGACATTTCTTTTTTTGCTGAGTTTAGGTAAAGTTTTCCTCAATACACAAATCTATCCTCACAAAGATATGACTGTCATTTATGGTCCCTGTGGAACTTGGATGTGACACATTCCTGTTCTGAAGTGCACTTTCTTATCCTGTTCGCTCTCTGAATGACCTTGAAAATATCTAAGGGTTCATTGACCCTAACAAGTCAGGAGACTTGGGTTCAAAATGGCGGTTATGTGAACATCTACAAGTCCAGAGTGCTAAAGAGGACAGGGGAAGTGACAACTTAATTCAAAGCCATCAAACTCCTTTCAGTACTATAAAACCTTAGTGAATTGAATAGCATATTATGCTAAAAACAGAAGCTTTCTATAGACTGTTTTGGTGGTAGTATTCTGATGGAATATAGGAGATGGGGGATAATTGAATGTTAGCTGAATACAAGTTGAATCTTACAAAGATGGCTCCATTGAAGATGAACATCATAATCTTGAGAAACCCGGAGCAACACATCTTTGCCGTCTGTTGTTTCCTTCTCCTGAAAAACAAAACTTCAACAGTGAGTTTAGGAGATGGACTTGGACATGCAGAATATTCAGTCAGTTACAGTTTCAGGCCAGTGTGTGTGTGTGTGTGTGTGTGTGTGTGTGTGTGTGTGTGTGTGTGTGTGTGTGTGTGTGTGTGTGTGTGTGTGTGTGTGTGTGTGTGTGTGTGTGTGTGTGTGTGTGTGTGTGTGTGTGTGTGTGTGTGTGTGTGTGTGTGTACATAAAGCTGTAGAGTTGTAACTAGACAGCCAACCTGTCTGGTTACAAGATTTTATACCAGGCTTGTCTGAGTCAGGTTACAATGACATAGCCACCATTTTAGTTACACATTAACTAGGGAGAAGGAGACGGTTATGGGTCGAAATAAATGCTCTCTAAATTTAGCATTTTATGTGTTTTCATGTAGAAATAAACTGGGTTTGGAATTGAAATGAACAATCAGAAAAGACAACCACCGAACCAACATTTCCATTTTTGTAAAGCTGTGTTGTTTGCCAGCCAAATTCTAAGACCTACCAATCACAATATCGCTTGCTTCCTCATTTCAATTGTTAGTCCAACACCCCTCAAAAACCCTTAGACTGGTAATACGGATTTCACACCTTGCAAAACAGTACCAGTCCATCTCTTTTACTTGAAGTCAAAGCTACTTGGCAGATAACTGTTCATTAATGGGTCCTGGGCAAAAGTAGTGCAGAAAATATGGAATAAGGGGTCATTTGGGACACGCTCAGAGTGGATGTTTTATTACTAGAGGTATTTTACAGGTGTTGGTATTATTGGAACAGTCAAGGAGTCTTATCAGAATCTTCCTGGCAGTCACTGACGTTCAGTAGCATAGAAAACACCTCCATGAGATACACAGACCCATAATATCTTTATGGTCTGTTTCTTCAGTAGCTTGTTGGCTTTCGTGGGAATTGGAAAAGTGTCACTGGACGAGTCCAAGCCTAGTTGTTTTGGCCAGAGTTGTCTAGTGTAGCCTATTATACTTTATTATCATAGCAAAGACTCCACAACACAACCAGACATATCGTTTTGAATTGTTATGTCAATCCTGTATGAGTTTATACCCTCTTCTCTAGCAGCTCGCTGGCTTCCTGTGAACTGGAGAGGTGTCACTGGATGAGACCAAGCCTAGTTTTAATTGCCACAATGACCAGGTTTGTTCCTTATTGCTGTTCATGCGTCAGTCTTTAGTGTACTTTGACAACTTTAACCTGGTACCTACAGGGCCATAATCGTCCCCGTGACCAGGAAATACCAAGACTGAGAGGCAGAATGTTACCGGCATGTTCTTAAACAAAGGTAAAGGTGAGTTTCCTGGACGAGGATTTACGTCTAGTCCTGGACTAAATAGCATGTGTCCATGAAACTGGCCCTAAATGTGACTTATCAACAACACCATCCCAGGAGTCTCAGTTTCCCTCTCGTTACATGACTAGTGTATGAGAATGCAGCAGCACCATCAAAATATTAACACGTCATTAATAAGATGCCATTTGATCTCATGACTGTTAGAACTTTAATGTGAACCACTCTTTCATCCATTGGGCAAAGTTCTCCCCTTAGATACAGGAAGGCTCAAACAACAGTAACCTGGTTCATGTTAATAAGTCATTTATTAATCCCAAAAATAATCTCCCTTTTTACAGACAAAAAAAATAAATAAAAATGTAATACAATGTATTAGTTAAATAGAACAATTTCCCTGGATGTATATGATGACTTTCTGTTGCAAATGAGATGCAAATGTGACCTGTGTCACAAAATGTATTACATTGAGTATTAGTTTATTTACTGAAGAAAGTACTGGTTTTCATGGGGTTTTTATGTAGCACATCAGACAAGTATGATTATATCATTCAAGTTTGTGTATTGTGTATTATATTAAATGGAGTAGAAGAAATGAGTCTCTTACCTGTGCTGAGGTGATGACTGTTGATGTTTGAGAGGAGTGTTCGTCTCTATCTGGCCCTTTATCCTCACCCACCCCCACAGGTCTCACAAACACACACGAGGGGAGGGAGTAAGTGTAGGACAACTTCCTGGTGGCTAAAGTCCTACTAGAGGGAACTTTATGACGGAGGTGAAAACACACACACACTAGAGGGTGAAAACACACACACACTAGAGGGTGAAAACACACACACACTAGAGGGTGAAAACACACACACACACTAGGGTGAAAACAAACACACACACACACACTCTAGAGGGTGAAAACACACACACACACACACACACTAGAGGGTGAAAACACACACACACTAGAGGGTGAAAACACAACTATACAGAGCATTCGGAAAGTATTCAGACCCATTTACCTTTTCAAAATGTTGTGACGTTACAGCCTTATTCTAAAATGGATTCAATAAAACAATTCCCTCAATCTACACACAATACCCCATCATGACAAAGCGAAAACAGTTTTTTAGAAATGCTTGCAAAATTAAAAAATACCTTGTTTACCTAGGTATTCAGCGTATTTGCTATGACACTCTTGAGCTCAGGTGCACAATAGGCCCAGCGTCGTCCGGGTTAGGGGAGGGTTTGGCCATCATTGTAAATAAGAATGTATTCTTAACTGACTTTCCTAGTTAAATGAAGGTTAAAAAATATCAAAATACCTAAAAATAGCTATGCAGCAACACTCCCCATTCAACCTGACAGAGCTTGAGAGGATCTGCAGAGAAGAATGGGAGAAACTCCCCAAATACAGGTGTGAAAAGCTTGTAGCACCATACACAAGAACACTTGAGGCTGTATTCGCTGCCAAAGGTGCTTCAACAAAGTACTGAGTAAAGGGTCTGAGTACTTATGTAAATATTATTTTCAGTTCCTTTTAATACATTTGCAAAAATGTCTAAACCCATTTACGATTTGTCATTGTGGGGTAGCGTGTAGATTGATGAAGGAAAAAAAACAACTTTAGAAATGTTATAAGTCTAATGTAACAAAATGTGGAAAAAGTCAAGGGGTCTGAATACTTTCCGAATACACTGTATGCTGAACTTATGTCACATTGTTCTTCAGGATCTATTTAACCTCAAGAAGACAAAGTATTTCAAACTCACTTTCATTCAGAGGTATGGTATTGCACTCCCTCAATGTTCACTGCATGGCTCATCATTTATTTATAGACCAGGAAAACGTTTTGTCATAAACTGCACACATTGACGTCACTCAGCCAAGTGTTATGACCTGTCGCTAAGTCCAATAAGCACTGCTGTATAAAAAAATAACTGCCAACAACACAAATGGCACCCTATTCCCTATGTGGTGCACTACTTTTGACCAGGGCCTATAGGGAATAGGGTGCCATTTGGGAAATAACCAAACCTATCCCTCAACTCTACTCTCACCCCTTTTATGAATGGAACATCTGGAGATTAGATACATTTAGATTATGTCTAAGGTAGACAGACCTACTAGGTCTATGTCAAATGACCACAAACAACGGAAACAAGTAAACTGTATTCATACACGTTGACTGACATGGGAGTTCATAGCATTCACCTTACAGTATACAGTAATTAAAAGCCGTTTCTATGACAACCATTGAATGAGGAAGTCACAACATGTTACTAAACAGTTACTGTAAATGATTGTAGGCAAATGAAGATATTTTGGGATGAAAGAAGGAGAGATACACCTGACATTACATTTTTTATTTCGTTCATTCGAGGAGATTGAGCAGACAGTCATTGACTGAACTCAATCAATCGAAATCATGCTATGACTTTTACATTTGACCTGAGCACTAAGACATGAACCTATAAAACACAACCAAACCAGACACAAATATAGTACGTTGTTTTTCCATTCAATGTCAGATGTAGAATCTAATAGCTCATTCAGTTCCAGTAGTTAATGGGACAGTGCAGGCCAGGAAGGTCCAGCACGGTTGGGGGTCAATTCCTTTTCAATTCAGCCAATGCAGGGAGTAACCTGAAATTCTAAATTCTCCTCAACGCTACTCCTTGAGAATAAACATGGAAGTTCAGTTCCTGAATTGACTGCATTGAAATTGAATTGACCCCCAACATCTAGTTGAGTCAAGAAACTTTGGCAAGTTGGTTGGTCATAGTTGACCTGACATTTTGGTTTTACAGTGTATAGGCTACAGATGAACATTCCTAAGCAATAGCCTCATAAGCCAGCCCTCTAGACGCTCCCTTAGTATAGGGCTCCCTTAGTATAGAGTTTTTCCACCACGCAGCCAGGAGAAACTCAGGGCCCTACATTGTCATTGACGTTAGGCAGACCCACCTGAGCTATTGACACGATTAGTGGGTGCTTCCATTATTGCTGCAGTAACATTCAATATCCACACGGGGGCAGTATGATCAAGACACAATCAAACATATCTGAACTACAGCGCTGAACAACGTTTCTCAGGCTAGGCTTGGGTTGTGGGAAGGTTCCCAGATGAAGTCTCCCCTAGGTACAGATCTAGGACCAGCTTACCCTCCCCAATCCTAACCATTAGTGGGGGAAATGTAAAACTGAGGCAAGATCAGCGTCTAGGGGAAACTTCACACTACTCCGAGAAGCCTATCCTATAGCAAAATACATTCCATCAGCTCATTCTAAACAAGAGGACTGATGTGAAATCTGTTGTTAGAAGCAAAGTGAGTGCAAGAGACTGGGGAACCAGTCGGTAATAAGGATAGTAGCAACAATGTTATACAAAACCAAAAGTACATTCACAACGCTAGATTTCTGGCAAGTCAATGAGCGTGTGTGGGAGTGGTTGTGTATTTAATTTTTTCAGTGTGTGTGTGTGTACGAGCATGTATACGGTATGTATGTTTAAGGCGTTATCAGCAGGAGCAGCCACCCTTGTCTGGGGGCGTGTCCTGCAGGCTGGGGCCCTTGTGATTGGCCAATGGGCTGGGCTCCCCATTCACGCTCTCGCTCATCTTCTCGCAGATGACGTCGACGAGACGCTCGAACACCTGCTTCACGTTGATGTTGTCTTTGGCGCTGGCCTCGAAGAACTGGAACCCTGGAGAAAGAGGGAGGAGATCAGGGAAACAAAGGATTACTAGAAGTAACAAGCCCAGCAAAAGACTGACTTGTTTTGTATTCTCTGTGAGTGTATATGTTGAAGTATTCATATACAGTATTTGTTTATTTTCTGGGTGTGTACTGTCTATATACCAATGTTAGTCTGTCTTTTAAGGTTGAGAGACAGGAGACAGACGAGTATATACACTCATATGTGTGTGTGTGTGTGTGTGTGTGTGCGCATCTCTGCCACCCTGCTTGTCAGCCAGTCTCTGTCCGTCCTCAGAGAGAGAGAGAGCGAGAGGCAGACAGTGTGTGTGTGTGTGTTCTCTCCTACCCAGTTCATCAGCCAGTCTCTGTCCGTCCTCCGCTGGTACCAGCCTGTCGTCCTCCAGGTCAGCCTTGTTCCCCACCAGGATCACCTGGGCGTTGTCCCACGAGTACGTCTTGATCTGGGTCGCCCTGGAGACCGGACAACGACAATCAATATACGACTTTCATACTGTATATAACATCAGAGGTAAATAATGTTGGAAAACCCTTGCATCCCAGCTGTTTCATGACTTAACATGATTTTCCAACAACAGGTAAGGGAGAAAGCAGAGCCCCATGGGAGTACTGTACCCACAAGTCCTGTGCACACACACACAGTTAGTGTGAATGTCTGTGTCAAATTGAATAAATTTTATTGATCCCAGAAGGGGATCTGACCCACCAGTCCTGCACAGCGTAGAAGGAGTCCTGGTTGGTGATGTCATACATCAGCAGGAAGCCCATGGCTCCTCTGTAGTAGGCTGTGGTGATGGTCCTGTAACGCTCCTGGCCCGCCGTGTCCTGTCACACACACACACGGTTGTTTTAAAGAGTCAGTACCGTGTCGTCTATCCCTCCACTTAAATAAATACACACAGCACAGCTTAAATGGACGCCTCCAGTTTCAAAACACAATAGTCCTGGTCTTACTGTAGCAACAGACAGCTGCGTAGCCGCCATGGTTCACCTAGTATACAGAAACACTGTCAGCCCACACGCCGCCGGCCCTGCAGCCCACACGCCGCCGGCCCTGCAGCCCACACGCCGCCGGCCCTGCAGCCCACACGCCGCAGGCCCTGCAGCCCACACGCCCAGGCCCTGCAGCCCACACGCCCGCAGGCCCTGCAGCCCACACGCCCGCAGGCCCTGCAGCCCACACCCGTAGGCCCTGCAGCCCACACGCCGCAGGCCCTGCAGCCCACACGCCGTAGGCCCTGCAGCCCACACGCCGTAGGCCCTGCAGCCCACACGCCGTAGGCCCTGCAGCCCACACGCCGTAGGCCCTGCAGCGATGGAGAAGCACCTTCCAGATGGAAATAGAATAACTTAAGGAATTAAAATCACACATCATGACCTCATTGACTTGAAAACAGGGACACCATTTCAGGTATTTCTATGGGGGTTCACATTGCCCCAGCCCAGCAAAAGCCATGAGGGCCATCCATCATTCAGACACAATGGTGCCATACCTTATGTGAGTAGTGGGGGAGTATTAGGGGTTAACTGGTTAACTGTAGCCTACTCAGCACAAGGAAAGAAGACAATGATTAACCCATAAGCACAGCAGAGCGGAGGGAAATCCATGTCAAGACAGCCCTCATGTTTCCACACCCTCTATGTACACCAGGATACAATGGCACCACTGCAGAATACTGTAAACCCGGTCTGACTAACAGAACCCACAACTATAGGGCAAGGAGTTATTCCATCCTGAGCAGGAAAAACCCTGGGCCCTAGTTATAGTAGCTGTAACTAGGACCTGGAAGTTGTTCCTGGTCAGGCCACTAGCAATAACACCTCAACGAATAATCAATATTACAACTAAGCTAATGTGGATGGTTTATCTAGAAAGCAACATATCAGCAGTCATAAAGATATGACCAGTAGTTTAGTGTAGTGGTGAGCTACTGTGAGAGAATCGTCTAGGCAGCCCTTTTCCCTATACCTACATAGTGCACTTCTTTGTCAAAAGTAGTCCACTATATAGGTAACAGGGTGCCATTTGGGACGCAGAACTAATCTTCTTCTTCTTGTGAGAATCCTATCCGACAGACGGTAATAGGCATGTATAGGGCGGCAAGTAGCCTAGCAGTCAAGAACGTTGGGCCAGTAACCAAAAGCTTGCTGGTTCGAATCCCTGAGCTGACGAGGTGAAACATGTACTTATCCCTAGCTCCTCCTGCAAGTCGCTCTGGATAAGAGAGTCTGCTAAATGACCCAAATGTACTGGGTGTCAGATTGCACTGTGAGCATATTAGAAAGCAGAGACAGCAGCACAGCCTTCTGCATCTTTTATGAAGTGGACGTCCAGGGATGATGTTCAACGTCAAGTGTGGTTAACGTCTGCGTCCAAAATGGCACCCTATTCCCCATATAGGGCACTACATGGGCCCTGGTCAAAAGTAGTGAATGAGGGAATAGGGTGCCATTTCAGATACTTGTACATAATACAGTAAACGGGCACCATGTTTCATGCAACGGTGGGCCCCTCTGATCTGTGTCGCTGTTATTTCAGTGGACAAACATCCTTCTCACTCAGCATACCATCAAAGAGAGCAGCCTGCTGGAACTTAATGGTAAAAAAATAATAATCTGAGAATGAATGTTGTTATTAGCAAAAACTTCCTCTCCTTCCTCCCTTGTTCTGAGTTGTCTGGTAAAACAAGCCAGGCGAACATAGCAGGAAAAAAGGCCCATTAACAAGCAAGAATGTGAACAAGGATCTGCACACACACACCCTCCCTCAAGTTTGACACCCCCGCAAGTTTGACACTCTTAAAGGGAGTGCTCCTAATCTCATCTTGTTACTTGTATAAAAGACACCTGTCCACAGAAGCAATCAATCAATCAGATTCCAAACTCTCCACCATGGCCAAGACCAAAGAGCTCTCCAAGGATGTCAGGGACAAGATTGTAGACCTACACAAGGCTGGAATGGGCTACAAGACCATCGCCAAGCAGCTTGGTGAGAAGGTGACAACAGTTGGTGTGATTATTGGCAAATGGAAGAAACACAAAAGAACTGTCAATCTCCCTCGGCCTGGGGCTCCATGCAAGATCTCACCTCGTGGAGTTGCAATTATCATGAGAACAGTGAGGAATCAGCCCAGAACTACACGGGAGGATCTTGTCAATGATCTCAAGGCAGCTGGGACCATAGTCACCAAGAAAACAATTGGTAACACACTACGCTGTGAAGGACTGAAATCCTGCAGCGCCCACAAGGTCCCCCTGCTCAAGAAAGCACATGTACATGCCCGTCTGAAGTTTGGAGGAGTGGGACAAAATCCTTCCTGAGATGTGTGCAAACCTGGTGGCCAACTACAAGAAACGTCTGACCTCTGATTGCCAACAAGGGTTTTGCAGAGGGGTCAAATACTTATTTCCCTCATTAAAATACAAATCAATTTATCATTTTTTTGACATGCATGTCTAGATGTGTTTGTTGTTATTCTGTCTCTCACTGTTCAAATAAACCTACCAATAAAATTATAGACTGATCCTTTCTTTGTCAGTGGGCAAACGTACAAAATCAGCAGGGGATCAAATACTTTTTTCCCCTCACTGTACATGTCAGCAACCACAGCTAATAGAGTCACAGAAAGCCTTATAGAGTGGCCATCAGTTTTGGAATGGATAGCCAGTAATAAACTGGTGCTGAACATCTCTAAAACTAAGAGCATCGTATTTGGTACAAATCCTTCCCTAAGTCCTAGACCTCAGCTGAATCTGGCAATGCATGGTGTGGCTGTTGAACAAGTTGAAGAGACAAAATGACTTGGCGCTACCTTAGATAGTAAACTGTCATGGTCAAAACATCTAGATTCAATGGTAGTAAAGATGGGGAGGTCTGTCTGTAATGAAGAAACACTATGCTTTTTTGACACCACACTCCACAAAGCAAGGGTGGAGTGTGGGGTAGGCAACAACATCTCCACCCCGCCGATCCTCAACACTGGGGCCCCACAAGGGTGCGTTCTGAGCTCTCTCCTGTACTCCCTGTTCACCCACGACTGCGTGGCCACGCACGCCTCCAACTCAATCATCAAGTTTGCGGACGACACAACAGTGGTAGGCTTGATTACCAACAACGACGAGACGGCCTACAGGGAGGAGGTGAGGGCCCTCGGAGTGTGGTGCCAGGAAAATAACCTCACACTCAACGTCAACAAAACCAAGGAGATGATTGTGGACTTCAGGAAACAGCAGAGGGAACACCCCCCTATCCACATCGATGGAACAGTAGTGGAGAGGGTAGTAAGTTAAGTTCCACGGCGTACACATCACAGACAAACTGAATTGGTCCACCCACACAGCCAGCATCGTGAAGAAGGCGCAGCAGCGCCTCTTCAACCTCAGGAGGCTGAAGAAATTTGGCTTGTCACCAAAAGCACTCACAAACTTCTACAATGCACAATCGAGAGCATCCTGTCGGGCTGTATCACCGCCTGGTACGGCAACCGCTCCGCCCACAACCGTAAGGCTCTCCACAGGGTAGTGAGGTCTGCACAACGCATCACTGGGGGCAAACTACCTGCCCTCCAGGACACCTACACCACCCAATGTTACAGGAAGGCCATAAAGATCATCAAGGACAACAACCACAACAACCACCACTCTCTCGGTCCCATCAAAGCTGGGACCGAGAGACTGAAAAACAGCTTCTATCTCAAGGCCATCAGACTGTTAAACAGCCACCACTAATATTGAGTGGCTGCTGCCAACACACTGACTCAACCCCAGCCACTCTAATAATGGGAATTGATGGGAAATGTAAAATATATCACTAGCCACTTTAAACAATGCTACCTAATATAATGTTTACATACCCTACATTATTCATCTCATATGTCTACGTATATACTGTACTCTATATCTACTGCATCCTTATGTAATATATGTATCACTAGCCACTTTAACTATGCCACTTTGTTTACATACTCATATCATATGTATATACTGCACTCAATACCATCTACTGTATCTCGCCTATGCCGCTCTGTACCATCACTCATTCCTATATCTTTATGTACATATTCTTTATCCCCTTACACTTGTGTCTATAAGGTAGTAGTTTTGGAATTGTTAGCTAGATTACTTGTTGGTTATTACTGCATTGTCGGAACTAGAAGCACAAGCATTTCACTACACTCGCATTAACATCTGCTAACCATGTGTATGTGACAAATAAAATGTGATTTGAAGTCCTGCAGTCTCTAGTTTTATCTTATGTGGATTATTGTCCAGTCATGTGGTCGAGTGTTGCAAGGAAAGAGCTAGTTAAACTGCAGCTGGCTCAGAACAGAGCGGTACGTCTTGCTTGTCATTGTAGTCAGAGGGCTAATAGAAATACGATACAGCCAGTCTCTCTTGGCTAAGAGTTGAGGAGAGACTGACTGCATTGTTTAGTGTTTTTATAAGAACAATGAATGTGTTGGAAATTCCAAATAGTTTGCCTAGTCAGCTTACTCACAACACTGACACACACACACACTTACCCCAGCAGACATGCCACCAGGGGTCTTTTCACAGTCCCAAGGTCCAGAATAAATTCAAGAAAACGTACAGTATTATACAGAGCCAAGAGTGCATGGAACTCCTCTCTCATATAGCGCAAATGAACAGCAAGCCTGGTTTCAAAAAACAAAACCTCCTCTCCCCCATGTGCCCTACTGGTTGTGCGTGCGTACGTACTGACATGTGCCCTACTGGTTGTGCGTGCGTACGTACTGACATGTGCCCTACTGGTTGTGCGTGCGTACGTACTGACATGTGCCCTACTGGTTGTGCGTGCGTACGTGACATGTGCCCTACTGGTTGTGCGTGCGTACGTACTGACATGTGCCCTACTGGTTGTGCGTGCGTACGTACTGACATGTGCCCTACTGGTTGTGCGTGCGTACGTACTGACATGTGCCCTACTGGTTGTGCGTGCGTACGTACTGACATGTGCCCTACTGGTTGTGCGTGCGTACGTACTGACATGTGCCCTACTGGTTGTGCGTGCGTACGTACTGACATGTGCCCTACTGGTTGTGCGTGCGTACGTACTGACATGTGCCCTACTGGTTGTGCGTGCGTACGTACTGACATGTGCCCTACTGGTTGTGCGTGCGTACGTACTGACATGTGCCCTACTGGTTGTGCGTGCGTACGTACTGACATGTGCCCTACTGGTTGTGCGTGCGTACGTACGCACTGACATGTGCCCTACTGGTTGTGCGTGCGTACGTACGCACTGACATGTGCCCTACTGGTTGTGCGTGCGTACGTACGTACTGACATGTGCCCTACTGGTTGTGTGTATATACTGACATGTCTGTGGAACTGATAGATGCACACACACACTACATGTTCATGTTTTCAAATGTATATATTTTGTAAAGTATTGTCTTTTTCCAGTAAGACGAGCTGTCGCCATTGACGTCGGCTAACGGCTAACCGCATCTTACCCAGATCTGTAGCTTGACCCTCTTCTCGTTGCGGTAGACCGTCTTAACCTTGAAGTCGATGCCCACGGTGGAGACGAAGGCAGAGGTAAAGGAGTCATCAGCGTAGCGGAAGAGTAAGCTGGTCTTCCCCACGCTGCTGTTGCCGATGATCAGCAGCTTGAACATGTAGTCAAAGTTCTGGTCCGCGGCATCCTTCTGGGCCTGGGTCTGCTGCTGGCCGGCACCGGGGTCGCTCGCCAGCGCCATCTAGGAGCGGAGAGGAGGAAACAGTTGAAGCAGTGCAACTCCTTGACCAGGGGTGCGTTCAGTACGACACACACTGTTATAACGTTTAACTCCACGGAAACGGTCCTGTAACGAACAACCAGTTAAAGAACGTTATGATTATGGTGGCCTAGAGGCCAATTGAGTTGTGCAATTTCAAATGGTCATATTGTTTAGGCCTCACCCCGCCCACATACAGTTAAAGACAGAAGTTTACATACACTTAGGTTGGAGTCATTAAAACTTGTTTTTCAACCACTCCACAAATTTCTTGTTAACAAACTATAGTTTTGGCAAGTCGGTTAGGACAGCTACTTTGTGCATGACAAGCAATTTTCCCAACAATTGTTTATAGACAGATTATTTCATTTATAATTCACTGTATCACAATTCCAGTGGGTCAGAAGTTTACATACACTAAGTTGACTGTGCCTTTAAACAGCTTGGAAAATTCCAGAAAATTATGTCAAGGCTTTAGAAGCTTCTAACAGGCTAATTGACAAAATTTGAGTCAATTGGGGGTGTACCTGTGGATGCATTTCAAGTAGAGGTCGACCGATTATGATTTTTTCAACGCCGATACAGATTATTGGAGGACCAAAAAAGCTGATACCGATTAGTCGGACAATTTTTTATTAATTTATTTGTAATAATGACAATTACAACAATACAGAATGAACACTTATTTTAACTTCATATAATACATCAATACAATCAAATTAGCCTCAAGTAAATAATGAAACATGTTCAATTTGATTTAAATAATGCAAAAACAGTGTTCGAGAAGAAAGTAAAAGTGCAATATGTGCTATGTAAGAAAGCTAACGTTTCAGTTCCTTGCTCAGAACATGAAAACATATGAAGGCTGGTGGTTCCTTTTAATATGAGTCTTCAATATTCCCATGTAAGAAGTTTTAGGTTGTAGTTATTATACGACTATTTCCCTCTATACCATTTGTATTTCATTAACCTTTGACTATTGGGATGTTCTTATAGGCACTTTATCTCCTCGCTCCTTCCTGGGCTCGAACCAGGAACACAACGACAACAGCCACCCTCGAAGCAGCGTTACCCATGCAGAGCAAGGGAAACAATTACTAGAAGGCTCAGAGCGAGTGACGTTTTAAACGCTATTAGCGCGTGCTAACTAGCTAGCCATTTCACTTCGGTTACACCAGCCTCATCTCGGGAGTTGATAGGCTTGAAGTCATAAACAGCGCAATGCTTGACGCACAATGAAGAACTGCTGGCAAAATGCACGAAAGTGCTGTTTGAATTAATGTTTACGCGTCTGCTTCTGCCTACCACCGTTCAGGCAGATACTTAGATACTTGTATGCTCAGTCACATTATATGCAACGCAGGACACGCTAGATAATATCTAGTAATATCGTCAACCCTGTGTAGTTAACTGGTGATTATGATTGATTGTTTTTTTTACAAGATAAGTTTAATGCTAGCTAGCAACTTACCTTGGCTTACTGCATTCGTGTAACAGGCAATGAGCGAGAGGCAGGTCGTTATTGCGTTGGACGAGTTAACTGTAAGGTTGCAAGATTGGATCCCCCGAGCTGACAAGCTGAATATCTGTCGTTCTGCCCCTGAACGAGGCAGTTAACCCACCGTTCCTAGGCCATCAGTGAAAGTAAGAATGTGTTCTTAACTGACTTGCCTAGTTAAATAAAAAAGGTATAAAAAAATATATATATATAAATACAAAATTTAAATCGGCGCCCAAAAATACCGATTTCCGATTGTTATGAAAACTTGAAATTGGCCCTAATTAATCGGCCATCCCGATTAATTGGTCGACCTCTAATTTCAAGGCCTACCTTCAAACTCAGTGCCTCTTTGCCTGACATCATGGGAAAATCAAAAGAAATCAGCCAAGACCTCAGAAAAAAAATTGTAGGCCTCCACAAGTCTGGTTCATCCTTGGGAGCAATTTCCAAATGCTTGAAGGTACCACATTCATCTGTACAAACAATGGTACGCAAGTATAAACACCATGGGACCACGCAGCAGTCAGGCCGCTCAGGAAGGAGATGCATTCTGTCTCCTAGAGATGAACGTACTTTGGTGCGAAAAGTGCAAATCAATCCCAGAACAACAGAAAAGGACCTTGTGAAGATGCTGGAGGAAACACGTACAAAAGTATCTATATGCAAAGTAAATCGAGTCCTATATCGACATAACCTGAAAGGCCACTCAGCAAGGAAAAAGCCACTGCTCCAAAACCGCCATAAAAAGCCAGACTATGGGGACATAGATTGTACTTTTTGGAGAAATGTCCTCTGGTCTGATAAAACAAAAATAGAACTGTTTGGCCAGAATGACCATCGTTATGTTTGGAGGAAAAAGGGGAGACTTGCAACCTGAAGAACACCATCCCAATCGTGAAGCACGGGGTGGCCGCATCATGTTGTGGGGGTGCTTTGCTGCAGGAGGGACTGGTGCACTTCATAAAATAGATGGCATCATGAGGAAAGACAGTCATGTGGATATATTGAAGCAACATCAAGACATCAGTCAGGAAGTTAAAGCTTGGTCACAAATTGGTCTTCCAAATGGACAATGACCCCAAGCATACTTCCAAAGTTGTGGCAAAATGGCTTAAGGACAACAAAGTCAGGTTATTGGAGTGGCCATCACAAAGCCCTGACCTCAATCCTATAGAACATTTGTGGGCAGAACTGAAAAAGTGTGTGCGAGCAAGGAGGCCTACAAACCTGACTCCGTTACACCAGCTCTATCAGGAGGAATGGGCCTAAATTAACCCAACTTATTGTGGGAAGCTTGTGGAATGCTACCCGAAACATTTGACCCAAGTTAAATAATTTAAAGGCAATGCCACCAAATACTAATTGAGTGTATGTCAACTTCTGACCCACTGGGAATGCGATGAAAGAAATAAAAGCTGAAATAAATCACTCTCCTATTATTCTGACTTTTCACATTCTTAAAATAAAATAGCGAGGCTAACTGACCTAAAGCATAATTTTTACTAGGATTAAATGTCAGGAATTATGAAAAACTTAGTTTAAATGCATTTGGGTAAGGTGTATGTAAACTTCTGACATCAACTGTACTTTATAAACCTATTCAATATTTGATCAGTCATTGGACCGGACTATGTGATGATCAGGGTGAATTTATGACAATGTTGTGAGTCAGCAGGTTCCCTCCATAACTCTCGCTAGCCCTCTCTATTTTCCTGCATCGTGAATGAAAGCCAGAGAATCCTGTCCGCCCCCCGCCCCCCCGAATCCTGAATAAAAGCCAGAGTACCCCCCGTCGCTATAGTCCTGTCCTGCAGTATGAATAAAAAGCCAAGGGTAATTCCACAGTAAAATATATGCCAAACAAAACCATTGATCTCAAAGTTTAACAAACCATACAACTCTATGCACAAGGACTACTTTTAATAATAGAAGACAAAAACACATTCACTGGAAGAACTATGCAGATGCAAAGTGTGGTAACAGAATAGTGTGTCCACGTTTTCTAAAAACATCTGCTCTATATAAATATTCAACAATGTCTGCAGAAAGAATGGCGTGTCACCGTTAACATGACACATTGACTTGAGAAATATATATATTTTGGTTATTGAACTACAGTAAGTGGAGTCTACTTACACCCAGTAACAGAATTTCATCATGGGTCTCTGATATGTACTACACAGAAATGGATAATCATGGATATGAACGTCATTCTCTTCATGGTGATGTATCTTAGGTATAAATATGAAATATCCTCCTTGGGTATTATTCTACACACTGGCTATTATTTTAATGGGCTCTGTCCCCAAACAGCAGCAAATTTGATTGGTCCGGACCAAATCAGAACCAATCACAGACGCCTATGTTTCACAAGTTTGGACATCAAAGTAAAGCACAGCAGACCAGTAGAGTAGAGTTCAGCAGAAGAGTAAAGTACAGCACATTAGTGTACTCAACTCTAGTCTGATCTACTCTATTTCTTGACTGTACCAAACTCTACTTTTTTTTTTACTGTCCTCTGCTGTGCAAACTTGTGAACCCAACTGTAGTTTGTGAATACTATGATTTCCCCCATTGTAGCCAATTCCAGATTTGGTAATGGAATTGAGTTTCACAAACAAACTTGCTATCAGTAAAAATACTAATTGATGGCTATACCTTCACTTGTTACTTTTGTGAACATTCATTATCCTCCCTCCTAATGAGGGAGAGACATTAGAAAATATCTTAAAGATATGTGGGTTTTTGTTAACAGAATTAAGGGAAATTTTTCTTAAACTTAGAGTTCACTAAATATACACTGAACAAAAATCTAAACGCAAAATGTAGTGTTGGTCCCTGAAATAAATGATCCAAGAAAATTGTTCAAACACACGAAAAGCTTATTCCTCTCAAATGTAGTGCACAAATATGTTTACATCCCTGTTCGTGAGCATGTCTCCTTTGCCAAGATAATCCATCTACCTGACAGCTGTGGCATATCAAAAAGCTGATTAAAACGGCATGATCATTACACAGGTGCACTTTGTGCTGGGGACAATAAAAAGGTCACTAAAATGTGCAGTGGTGTCACAACACAATGCCACAGATGTCTCAAGTTGAGGGCGCGTGCAATTGGCATGCTGACTGCAGGAATATCCACCAGATGTGTTGCCAGAGAATTTAATGTTAATTTCTCTACCATAAGCCACCTACAACGTACTCTGAGAATTTGTCAGTACATCCAACCGGCCTTACAACCGCAAACCACATGTATGACGTCGTCTGGGGGAGCAGTTTGCTGATCTCAACGTTGTAGTGCCATTTTATTTTACCAGGCAAGTCAGTTAAGAACAAATTCTTACTTCAATGACGGCCTAGGAACAGTGGGTTAACTGTCTTGTTCAGGGGCAGAACGACAGATTTTTACCTTGTCAGCTTGGGGATTCGATCTTGCAACCTTTCGGTTACTAGTCCAATGCTCTAACCACTAGGCTACCTGCCGCCCATTATGATACGGACAGGAATAATCTAGGGACAAGGAACACAATTGCATTTTATTGATGGCAATTTGAATGCACAGAGATACTGTGACGAGATCCTGAGGCACATTGTCGTACTTCAATGTAGCTTTCTTCACCGCATTCAATCTACAAACACAGCCTATTAGCTGCTACACATTAACTCAGCACCGGAATTTAAAAAAACATCATTTATTACATACTGAGCGATCTGTTAGCAGAAGAAGTATTTTGTAAACAAAAGGTAAACAAATATGTTTGCTTTACAGAACCATCTTTTTTGTGTGTAGTTTTACAGAACATTTCCTGCAATTCAAAACATTTTTGCTATGGGGTGGAGATACATTGTCACTCTTTTAAAGCAAATTGTCTGCAATTCCACCATTACTTTTTGTGCCATGACTTATGCAAGGTTAATATGAAAGTAGTGAAAGTGACTAACAAAATCAATGGTTGCCCCCTGGGGGTCAGGAGCCCGGGGCACGTACACGGTCGGTAGTTCGGCCATGATTACGACAAGTTTAGATAGCTGGCTAGACTAACTAGACTAATTTACCAATCTACATTTTGTTCTACAAACATGAGTTCATTGAGTGACTGTCAGTGAGGGGAAAAAGGAAATCTGCAGCAAACAAGTTTGGAAATTGCACTTTTTGTATTATATTATTCTGACTCTCAACAGTAAGTAAAGACGCCGACTGAAGTCCAAAAACATTTCACATAAAGAACCGGACCTCGGTGTCCTCACGGCCGTGTATATGCCTCAACTTCTCAAAAATATAGACGGATTCGCAACCCAATTTGATATGCTCCTATAAACTTCACATGTTGATGCTCATGGGTCCTTTTACATGGAAATGACCCCAGAATGTCCACTTCTTCTCTCTCTCGCTCTCCATCTCTCTCTCTCTCTCTCCTGGCCTGGAGCATATGAGGGACACTGCGCATATGAGGGACGCTGAGCAGTGCTCTTTGCCTGATTAAGACCGTTTCCTTGGCAACCAGCTCAGCACAAACCATCCAGGGCCATAAAAACTAAGCATTACAGAGACCCAACAGACACACACACTGAATACACGACTAGAAGAAACCAGTGCATGTTACTGTTGCCAAAATAGCACTTAGAACTCAATTCTGACTGCATTCATGTTGGGATCTTTGTTTGTGGCTTTTATGGGGAAAATTGACCCATATCAACACATTAAATTTCAATGTAGGCCTTTTTATCAATCATAAAACCACACAGGTATATTCCCCTCCTTTAAAAGGGACTGTCAAAAGTAAAGATATTACACATTTCCCTTTAAAATTGAGGTATATTAAGTAAAAATGACATATTCCACTAGTAACAGTTGGGAACATTACAAGTATATTTCGGTATGTTCCAACCCGAGGCTGGAATCATTGTTCTATGTGACAAGGTGTACGTGACGTGACCCTGAGGGACTTGAGTCACAGTGGTGGTAGAAGGTAGGAAGGAATCAGGACATGATGCAACATTCCACTCACTGTACATAGTGGGCATATGTAAAAATACTACTTTCCCTAGTCTAGAGTGCACTACTTCTGATCAGAACCACATAGCTCTGGTGTGTTTGTTTGTTTGTTTATGTGGATGGAAACGGTAAAGGAGGTCACTTGTTTGAGGTGATGGGTGGGACGCTTTTAATTCCTCCCAACCGGATATGATGACCCAAACAATTTATGGTTGTCTGCGGAATGGCACCCTGTTCCAAGTGTATATCCCGAATGGCACCCTATTTCAAGTTGTGCACTAGGGAGTGCCATTTGGGACGCATACATTACAATCTCATGAATGTACGGCCAATAGACTATAAGACTAATATACAAATGTAAACCGTTGAACTGCCTGCTCAAAAAGTCAACAGTAAGGCAATAAATTCCCAATTCAAGTTGGCCAACAGCTGTCGTTATTATATCAATTTATTTAGTTGACGGTAATAGATCTGCACAAATAGGCCTAGTCTACTCTGATATAGTAGGCCTAAAGCATACAACATAATGAGAATACTGGTTGTAGGCACTTGCTGAAAGATTATGTAAACAAAGGCAACAGCTGTCCCAAAACCACACGAGCGGTCCTAGTCTAAACTGATTGTAGCCTTTTGCGAAAAAATATTAAAAACACCCATAACTTTTGAGTTTGACAATCATGAAAGGGATGCATCTCCGGGCTTCCATATGGCCAATATCTCATTGCTGTACAACATGAAAAATAAGATCATAACCAAAAACTCATAAGAAACGCTCCTGAAAATACTGTCGGGTTCTTTACCTCAAATCCAGTGTGAATCGTTTTTTCGTCCACTCCCTCCTCCGGTTCCAACTCGATGTCTTTCTTTCCTCTCGCCTACTGTACGGTACTCCCGGATCTCATGCTCGCTCCTCCGTAGATGTTTGTGATATGGAAGGCTGCGGAAGTTTCCCTATATTAACCCAGTGTCACCGACAGTCCGACCCAGAGAACAGCGATGAATCCACGTTCACACAACCTCTGTATGTAGTGTTGCCCGTTTGCTGAACTTCCACGGTAGTTAAGAGTGCCGTGCGCACAGGGGTGCGCGTTGTGCATTTCAACATTGTTGCTTTTTCATGGATTGTTCGTTTTCTTATTTTCTCTCCCCCTCGTTCAACAAAGTTGACATTGTTACAGTTCAGAGGAAATGTATAGTCAACCAGGCAAACAAATACAAGATTCTCCACCTTTTCCTCTACAACAGTTACTCAAATATGGTAGGCCTATATTACTAATTAAATCGATATAAATGAGAATACATACAAGGATCAGCGTAGTTAAAAGAAAAACCCAATCAGCTTTAGTATCAGCGATAGTGTGCTATGTAGGCATGTGAGTAGGGTTTCAATGCCAGTGTCTTTACCAAAATTCCCCGGTTTTCCACAAATCCTGGTTGGAAATACCTGGAATTAGGAGGGAATAAGAAATCCTGGAAAACTCCTACCAGGATTTCCTTAAAACCGGGGAATGTTACCAGAATGGTGCAACCCTGTGTATTAGACACATGTTGATATATTTATACCACTAACTAAACCGTGGGAATGTATTTCTATCTTATCATTGAGGATACCCAACCCACATTACGGTTTTGATTGAATAGGGCCTTATGTATTACTGAGAAGTTCCAACTAGCACCTGAATGCTGCATCATTCTTCATTCAGCCTTCTGAATATCCATCCCCACAGCAAAGTGATGAAGGCAGTCTAGCATACTGTACAGTCTAGCTGACACAGAGCAATATGAAAGGTATGGTCTAGCTGACTGGCCTTTACCACACAGGGCTCTGACTGATCATATAAATAATGCTCCTTCCTGCATGAGAAAAGGAAGTACGCTATAGATCCTGGGCACAAGGCCAAATGGCACCCTACTCATTTAGTGCACTACTTTTCATCCTGTGGTCAAAAGTAGTGCACTATATAGGGAATAATTTGTCATTTGGGACACAGATTCTGGGGGATTGAGATGCAGGAGGCCTGCCATATTGCAGTAGAGTGGATTTTTAATTTGAGCTGTGTGCTCTGAGAAGCATTACAAATATCTTCTGCGTGACTGCAATGCACCACTTATCTCTCAGTGCAATTGTTCTGACTAGGCATAGTTGTCTGGTTCTTAATGATAAGCCATAGGATGGACTGAGTTAACATGAAGTATTCTCACTATTTCTATCTTTATCCAAATACTGTAATCAAATCTTATTTTAAATATAGCATTTAACATACAAAACAAATTCCTATCTTTTAGTTATCCAATGTAACATTAAACAAAAAAACAACAATTCAAATGACTTTGTATTAAAATATATACAACATTGTGTACAATAACAAAATACCTCAATGTACAATGTAAAACTATAAAAAAACTTTCAAGTACAAAATATCAAACTACCCATTCTACATCATCCCCACACCAGTCTAAAGCAGCGATTGATCTGTCAAAAATATATTACTTCTACTGAAGTAGGAAACTACAGATGAAAGCCATGTTTCTCTCAGTCTACATGACGAAGAAAGCTGGTTTCTCTGATAAGATGTGGATGAGCAGGTTTATCTGAGATTGAAAAAAATATAAAACTACTAGATAGCAAACTACCCAAATTATACATCATGTACTTGACCAGTACTGCCCAATCCTAACGTACCACACTACACTTATATAAATACTGTTTTTATTTGGACAGGTTTGTCCCAGATAAGGCCCATACACCTTTCTATCCATAATACTAAACTAGCAGGTTTCTTACAAATGGAAAATATAATAAAACATTCTACATAATCACCGTACCAGTTGGTAAACCAAAAGTAACCACCAGCTACTGACCATACCAACATTTCAGCCATGTTTCTCTGTCTCTCTATAGTACTAAACTAGCAGGTTTCTCAGCGATGGACAGCAGGTGTCTCCTAGCCGGGTCATTGACATCCCAGAGCCTCTGGAACTCAGTGATGAAGGGCAGGACTAGGTCCGGTTCCTCCGTGACCAGGATGTTCTCTTTGTTGCTCTGGATGGCTGTCAGCGTCCAGTTCAGGGAGCCGGTGATTAGGCGCCGGCCGTCCACCACGGCGAACTTGTGGTGCATGTGGACGGCGCCGGAGTCACACCTCACACAGATGCCTGGGGAATGGAAGGGGAATACACAGGATGAGAGGGGCCATGCTATATTATGAATACAGTCACAGTTGTGGTGCATTGTGGTGGAGTCACACCTCCCACAGAGTTGGACCTCACAGAGATTCCAAATAGAGAGAAACAGAAAGAGAGACAGACAGACAGCTTGTGCCATTCATCATTTGTCTGTCTAAGGAAGTGGTTCCCAACCTTTTTTTTTTTCCTTTAAAAAAATTGTGGCACACCTTGATGGGATAAATAATTTTGCAGCACATCTAAAATGTCCCAGTTAATGTATTTAGTAGTAATGAACTCAATCTAACTGATCCAAACTGTATTTTGTGTACCCAGTGCTTGACTTGGGACTGAAATAGGTTCAGGTACTCATTTTGCATGCCGGTACTGTTTCTATTTAGGTGGAGGAGCGCCACAATACTTTGAACATATATTCTATAAAGGGGAACGTGAGCGCAAGCAGTAGAACATTTGAGGTACCAGTACTCAGCTCCTGCCCAAGTCAAGCACTGTATTTAACCCCTTAAGAGCGTCCCGCAAATCCGTGCTAGAAATAGAATATGTATACTAAACAAAAATATAAACGCAACATGTAAAGTGCTGGTCCCATGTTTCGTGAGCTGAAATAAAAGAGCCTAGATTTTTTTCATAGGCACAAAAAGCTTATTTCCCAAAAATGTGTGGCACAAATTTGTTTACATTCCTGTTAGTGAGCACTTCTCCTTTGCTAAGATAAACCATCCATCTGACAGGCATGACATATGAAGAAGATGATAATCATTACACAGGTGCACCTTGTGCTGAGAACAATAAAAGGCCACTCTAAAATGTTCAGTTTTGTCACAACACAATGCCACAGATGTCTCAAGTTGAGGGAGCGTGCAATTGGCATGCTGACTGCAGGAATGTCCACCAGAGCTGTTGCCAGATAATGTAATGTTTATTTCTCTACCATAAGCCGCCATTAACATCGTTTTAGAGAATTTGGCAGTACATCCAACCAGCCGTACAACAGAAAACTAAGTGTAACTATGCCAGCCCTGGACCTCCCCACATCCAGCTTCTTCGCCTGTGGGATCATCTGAGACCAGTCACCCTGACAACTGATGAAACTGTGGGTTTGCACAACCGAAGAATTTCTTAAAAAATGGTCAGAAACCGTTTCAGGGAAGCTCATCTGTGTGCTCATCGTCCTCACCAGTGTCTTGACCTGACTGCAGTTTGGCGTCGTAACCAACTTCAGTGGGCAAATGCTCACCTTCGATGGCCACTGGCACGCTGGAGAAGTTTGCTCTTCATGGACGAATCCTGGTTTCAACTGTACGGGGCAGATGGCAGAAAGCCTGTATGGCGTCGTGTGGGCGAGCGATTTGCTGATGTCAACATTGTGAACAGAGTGTCCCATGATGGCGCTGGGGTTGTGGTATGGGCAGTCATAAGCTACAGACAACGAACACAATTGCATTTTATTGATGGCAATTTGAAGGCACAGAGATACTGAGGCACATTTTCGTGCCATTCATCCGCCACCAACACCTCATGTTTCAGCATGATAATGCACGGCCCCATGTCCCAAGGATCTGTACACAATTCCTGGATACGGAAAATTTCCCAGTTCTTCCATGGCCTGCATACTCACCAGACGTGTCACTTATTGAGCATGTTTGGGATGCTCTGGATCAACGTGTACGACAGCGTGTTCCAGTTCCCGTTAATATCCAGCAACTTCGCACAGCCATTGAAGAGGAGTGGGACAACATTCCACAGGCCACAATCAATAGACTGATCAACTCTATGTGAAGGAGATGTGTCGCACTGCATGAGGCAAATGGTGGTCACACCAGATACTGACATTTTATTTGATCTATGCCCCTACCTTTCTTTAAGGTACCTGTGACCAACAGATACATATCTGTTTTCCCAGTCATGTGAAATCCATAGATTTAGGGCCTAATTTATTTCAGTTAACGGATTTCCTTATACGAACTGTAACTCAGTAAAATCTTTGAAATTGTTGCATGATGCGTTTCTATTTTTGTTCAGTGTAGCTCCGGTAAAATAGATCTTTAGTTTTGAACGGGCTGAACTAGAGACAAGTGTTTTTTCTGCATTGTGTAGGTGAAAGTTATGCAACCACAGACACAAAGCCATGCTCCATTGGTTTCTATGGCAGAGGCTTTGATACAGCTAGCCCAATCAGATTTGCCTGTGCTAATGGTTCTCGTGGGTGAAGTAAATTGATACAAAATGACTTTGCTTGTGATGCTCGCCCCTCAAATGATACAAATGTAGCCTAACCACAGCCTGAGCACACAGGACTTGAAACCACAATACAGATGTAACCGTGTGCTATTCAATGTATTTATCAGAGCTGCATTGGTGCTCCCAAGTCTACATTCCATGTGCAAATCCACAGCTTTCTGACTCGTCTGTGCTTGTGCTGGCAAGCCCACTAGGGCCAGACCACACTTGCAACATATTCTATCATCCCTCTGACTGCGTTCCTATTCTCTATATAGTAGGTCTGCCCAATTCATTGAATTCACATCGAAATATTTCCATATCGCAAGAGATCCATGTCTCATGCAATATTTTTGCATCTCAGCCTTGTGTAGGGTTTGTTTTTAAAGTTTACTCTGTGATTTGTCTCCTCTTGCGACTGCTTCCCACACACACCAAGCTCCGCCCCGTCACTCAAGCGGTGCAGTTCCTCCTCCTCGCCGTTAGATTCACCTAGTTCACATGCTGTTCTGTTAAGTCAACCGATTGTTCCAAACAAGAACATTTTGCTTTCCACTTTTCTTCTTAATGTAAATCATTCTATTTCTATGATTCCAACAGTCTGCCCAAGAGTTTGATCTATATCACATGTCAAATAGCAATCACAGTGTTTGGTTAAAAACCTGTTTTATTCACAATTCGCTTTTCTGCCCACATCTTGCAGCCCTACACTAGTTCCGACCAAAAAGTAGTGTACTATATAGGGAATAGGGTGCCATTTGAGATGCAAACACTATCTATGCATTATGAGCATGGACAGTGTGTAACTGACTACACTGAAGAAGTTGGGAGTGCAGAGCAGCATGATAAAACCACATTGTAAATCACATGAATTATGATTAGGCTATAACCAGGAACCAGGAACCACTCTGGGATCTAGTTATAACACTCCAGAAATAACTTTGACTGAATTGATTGATCAATAAGATCAAATGACTTCAGACTCTGCATTATCACCTCCTCCCCAGTTTTTCTCATGGCATGTTTGTCATTGCATACCTTAGAGAGCTATTTACAACTCAGAAATGTCCAGATCAACTAGCCCATGTCAGCTAATATTTTTTGGCTAGGTTTTTTAGCCCATAGATTTAGTTGTAATGTTTGAGTCAGACAAAAATTACATGAATACATATTAGAGAAGGCAAAATGTATATAATTCCAGAAAACAAACAAACCTGCAACATTTTCTCTCTGTCAACAAGAGGGGTGTGAACATTGTGCCATGAACAGTGCTTGTTCCCATAGAAATAGACATGGCGCGTGGGATGTCCCCCAATGCTGGAAGGGGGGCCTGAGTGAAAAACTTTGGGAACCCCTGGCCCAACCTGATTTGCAGATGAGTGATGTCGGAGGATAGGGGGATTGTACATAGCTAGGTGGTAGGTTCCAATAACTGCTTTAGGATTGGGCCTCTGCCATCAACCTACCTGCTCTGCGGATGGCCCCTATCTGGGAGCCGGTGATGAGGGTGTAGTCCATGTCAGTGAGGATACGGATGGGGATGCCCCTGGTGTGGAGGGCCAGCACGGCCCGGCTCAGGTCCAGGTTGGTGAAGGCGAACACACACAGGTCCAAGGAGGAGGAGGCAGACAGGATGTGGCCCAGGAGACGGGTGAAGGAGGTGTTGATGTTGTGGGGTAAAGGACAGGGGCAGGGGCTGGAGGGGGGGATGGGGAAAGAGGGAGGAAAGAGAAAGAATGGGAGAGGGAAAGAGGAGGGGAAGATGATGGGGACAGGGGAAGATGATGGGGGACAGAGGAGAGGAGGATAAGAGGGAGAGGAAAGGGAGAGAGAGAAGGAGTTACTGTGGAAGGTGTATCTACTGTATAGTAGTCACTCATTGAATCATTATTCCTATCCCATAGCAAAACATCTCAAATCAACAGAAAGGCTATCAAAAAACAGCCACATTCTTGGAGACATTGGATAGATATATTATTAATGAATATGATGGTGAGTAGTTAATGTTGACTGTACTGGCATCCCAAGTGGTACCCTAGGGCACTAGTATGCACTACTGGGCCACTACAGGGCCCTGGTAAAAGGTGCCATTTGGAACACATTCTATTACTTACAATGGTGAGTTAGGAGTGAAGAGACGCTCCGTGCAGGCGACCTCTGTAGGGAAAAAGAAGACTTCTTTCAGGGGCCCTCTGGATATTTTCCTGGGCCAGAGACGACAGAAGAGCCAGCCCAACCACTCCACACTGAGAGTGAGGGCCACAGCCCCCAGACCCACGATCTTCACCATCTGAACCACTGACATCTGTGGGCAGCGGGAGAAGTTGTCATGAAAATGTTGAATGGAAGCGCTAAATTACATACAGTAGGCCTTCCCACCTTTCCCCTGCCTTTCAGCTCTTGGTTAGGATTAGCCTAGCTAGGGTGAAGTCTTGACAGCTAATGATAGTTGAGGTCTGTTGGATATGCAAAACAGCCATTAACTTGTGAACGGAGCTCGTTTTCACCAGCTTTATAAGGACAATGACATCGCTAGCAAATAATGGACCACTGCTGCAGCCCGGTGCAGAGGCTATAGCAACTTCGATAGTTAGCCAGCTAAATTAGTTTATTAGTCAGGGCCATCTAACTATCTTATCTCTGCAAGTCTGAGCTACCTTCATAAGCACAATATCTCAGTTCATACATGCTGTGTGCTAGAATGAACTCTTATTTTAAACCACTTTAGCTACCTTGACTTTTTTCACCGTCGAGCATCTGTTTTCACGATGGACTTTTAGTTGAGTGGACTTCGAAGACGAAGGTCGACCAGTGCTCTAGAGCTGTCAATCAATTTAAAACTCGCGGGATATTTGCAACGTTTCCACCAATCAGTGGACAGTTGTTAAAACGGTTGAACATGTATTATTATTGTAATTCATTTAATGAAACAGCAGGGAGCAGGTCTCGAACCCTCGACCTTCTAGCCCGAGGTTCGGCGCGCTATCGACTGTGACGCAAAAGCATACTAAAACGGCAGAGTCGATTTCCGCGCTTATAAACCCAGGGTCGTTACATTATTTTGTGAAACGTATGGTGTAGAAAGAGGGGTTGTTTGACAGGGTCAGAGAGGTTGGATGGGGATGATGGAATTAGTGAGGTTTGTAGGGAATCATTTTATTGTATTAGAAATGCAGGGTTAGTTAAGAGAATATATAGGTCGTGAAAGGATTCACACACCTGTACAGTTGGTGTATGTGTATGCACTTATCAGTTGGTTGCGATTCGCCAATAAAACTTACCAAGAAGACAAAGAAGAAGATGACGCCAGTTGTTCATGTTAACATCCGGTTCTGAAGGCGATCTCAGGAGGAAAAATGGCTGAAGCAGATGTTCTGTTTGAATCAGATGGCGTGTCGAGTGGAGATGAGAATCATTTGATTACAGTGACGAATGCAAAAGGAAATAAGAGAAGTAAAGTGGTAGTGGAAACTAGTAAATCCAAATCTTGTTCTGAGTATTTGTTGGTTGGAATAGGGGTTTTGGCTCGAGGTTGTTTCCTGGGAGATCCGTTTGAAGTCTCTATTAAAATTGTGGATGCGTTGGATGAGGTGGCGTCGATGAGTGTTATCAATGGTGTTATCTCTGGGGTGGCGCTAGAAGTAAATGCAAAGGATATACAAGAAGAATTGGGTCAAGTGGTTGGTGCACAACAACGGATGCAGAAACCCACTTCATCCAGCCATTCTATTGTGTTTATTTATGAAGAGTCTCTCTCTTCTCACGTGTATTTGGGTTATATGGGATTTCATGCAAGAGCCTTCATGCCCAAACCCATGCAGTGTGATAAATCTAAATTATTTGGTCATGTGTCAAGTGTATGTGGACGGGAGGTGTATTCTATGCCAGCTGAGCCTAAATGCTGCAAATGTGGTGAACATGCACCCGATTTTCTGAAGTGCCCTGTTAGGGTGAATGAGACGTATGGGCAAGAATAAGGGCTGTCCAGAATGTATCTGAAGGCATTGAGACGGAGACGAGTGGAAGGAGTGAAGTTGAAAAAGTGATTGTAGTAGTAGAAACAATATGTTCCGTGTTAACAGAGGGATCATGACATTTAGCATATTAAGGTGGACTTTATAGCATTTATTAACTTGGTTTTCAACTACACAGCACAAACGGAGAGGAAATCGGAGAAAATAGGCATCTTTGTGTGTGTGCCTGGGCATTTCTGAGGACTCAGTGGGACTGTTTGTGTGTTTTGTTTCAATACTCCGTACATTAGGTGGCGGCAATATACCAATAGGTGTAGTTTGCCGTAACTTTAAAGAAGAAGAAGAACTTCCGGTTCTCCTTGCTTGATTTCTTCACTAAAAAGCCGGAGTGTGGTCTTAGGAAAGGTAGCTAAACAAATACATGGTTTCATGGAAAAATGATATAATATAAGCTAGCTTGATTATATATAATGTTGTTCTTTCCATTATTAATAACGAACCATTCGGTTTCATGATACTATACCATCGACAAGGAAAGATGTTGGAGAGTTAACTGAGTTTATGACAACAACACACGTTGTTGTTGTAGTAGCTAAACTAGCTAGCTACATGCACCTAGCTAGCTAGCAGGATTATATTGTTAATTTACAGTTTACTAAACGTTGAGTTGATTGAACGACTGCGATCCATTCCGTTACAAAATTGCATTATTTGTTTTTGATGTACATTTGCTCCACAGAGTTAAGCCAACTATCTAGCTAACGTTACGGTACACGTGAAGACTACCTAATATGGGTCGCCGCAAGTCCAAGAGAAAGCCCCCCCCAAAGAAGAAGCTTACTGGAAATTTGGACACTCAATTCACCTGTCCGTTCTGCAATCACGAAAAGTCATGTGATGTGAAAATGTAAGTAACAAAGTACAGTATATTAAGTGTATATATATACTCCCGTTCAGAAGTTTGGGGTCACTTAGAAATGTTCTTGTTTTTTGTCATTTAAAATAACATCAACTTGATCAGAAATACAGTGTAGACATGGTTAATGTCTGATTTTTGTAAACGTCTGATTTTTAAAAATATAATATCTACATAGGTGTACAGAGGCCCATTATCAGCAACCATCACTCCAATGGCACGTTGTGTTAGCTAATCCAAGTTTTTATAATTTTTAAAGGCTTATTGTTCATTGGAAAACCCTTTTATGTTAGCACAGCTGAAAACTGTTGTCCTGATTAAAAAAGCAATATAACTGGCCTTCTTTAGACTTGTTGAGTATCTGGAGCATCAGTATTTGTGGGTTCGATTACAGGCTCAAAATGGCTAGAAACAAAGAACTTTCTTCTGAAACTCATCAGTCTAGTCTTGTTCTGAGAAATGAACAAGTTCCACAGACATGTGACTAACATAAATTGAATAATGTGTCCAGTCAGTATCTGGTATGGCCACCAGCTGCATTAAGTACTGCAGTGCATCTCCCCCTCATGGACTGCACCAGATGATGCTGTGACATTCCGTCCCAGACCATGGCGGACCCTCCTCCAAATCGATCCCGCTCCAGAGTACAGGCCTCGGTGTAACGCTCATTCCTTCGATGATAAATGCGAATCCGACCATCACCCCTGGTGAGACAAAACTGTGACTCGTCACTGAAGAGCAGTTTTTGCCAGTCCTGTCTGGTCCAGCGACGGTGGGTTTGTGCCCATAGGTGACATTGTTGCCAGTGATGTCTGGTGAGGACCTGCCTTACAACAGGCCTACAAGCCCTCAGTCCAGCCTCTCAGCCTATTGCAGACTGTCTGAGCACTGATGGAGGGATTGTGCGTTCCTGGTGTAACTCGGGTAGTTGTTGTTGCCATCCTGTACCTGTCCTGCAGGTGTGATGTTCGGCTGTACTGATCCTGTGCAGGTGTTGTTACACGTGGTCTGCCACTGCGAGGACGATCAGCAGTCTGTCCTGTCTCCCTGTAGCGCTGTCTTAGGTGTCTCAACAGTACAGACATTGCAATTTATTGCCCTGGCCACATCTGCAGTCCTCATGCCTCCTTGCAGCATGCCTAAGGCACGTTCACGCAGATGAGCAGGGACCCTCGGCATCTTTCTTTTGGTGTTTTTCAGAGTCGGTAGAAAGGCCTCTTTTAGTGTCCTAAGTTTTCATAACTGTGACCTTAATTGCCTACCTTCTGTAAGCTGTTAGCGTCTTAATGACCGTTCCACAGCTGCATGTTCATTAATTGTTTATGGTTCATTGAACAAGTATGGGAAACAGTGTTTAAACCCATTACAATGAAGTTCTGTGAAGTTATTTGGATTTTTACGAATTACCTTTGAAAGGCGGGGTCCTGAAAAGGGATGTTTTTTTTTGTTTGTTGCTGAGTTTATATATGCATACTTTTCTTTATTTTTACAATTTTCTACATTGTAGAGTAACAGTGATGACATCAAAACTATGAAATAACACATGGAATCATGTGGTAGCCAAAAAAGTGAACAAATCAAAATATATTTTAGATTCTTCAAAGTAGCCACACTTTGAGTTGATGTTTTGCACACTCTTGGCACTTAAACAAATCTAAATATATGAGATTTTTCAAACACTTTTTGGGGTACTACATGATTCCATGTGTTATTTCATAGTTTTGATGTTTCACTATTATTCTACAATGTAGAAAATATGAAAAATAAAGAAAAAACCCTGGAATGAGTAGGCGTCCAAACTTTTGATTTGTACCATGTAGAGGTCGACCGATTTTATAATTTTTCAATACCGATAATTGGAGGACCCAAAAAAGCCGATACCGATTAATCGGCCGTTTAAAATATATATATATATATAATATTTATTATTATTTTGTAAATTATTTTTTACATGTATTTGTAATAATGACAATTACAACGATACTGAATGAACAGTGAACACTTTTATTTTAACTTAATATAATGCATAAATAAAATCAATTTAGTCTCAAATAAATAATGAAACATGCCCAATTTGGTTTAAATAATACAAAAACACAGTGTTGGAGAAGAAAGTAAAAGTGCTTTTACACCTGCATTGTTTGCTGTTTGGGGTTTTAGGCTGGGTTTCTGTACAGCACTTTGAGATATCAGCTGATGTACGAAGGGCTATATAAATAAATTTGATTGGATTTGATTTGATTTGAAGTGCAATATGTGCCATGTAAAAAGCTAACGTTTAAGTTCGTTGCTCAGAACATATGAAAGCTGGTGGTTCAATATTCCCAGTTCTTCAATATTCCCAGTTAAGAAGTTTTAGGTTGTAGTTATTATTAGGAATTATAACGTGTCAACTATTTCTCTCTATACCATTTGTATTTCATATACCTTTGTCTATTGTATGTTCTAATTGGCACATTAGTATTGCCAGCCTAATCTCAGGAGTGGATAGGCTTGAAGTCATAAACAGCGCTGTGATTAAAGTATTGCTAAGAGCTGCTGGCAAACGCAGTAAAGTGCTGAATGAATGCTTACGAGCCTGATGCTGCCTACCACAGCTCAGTCAGACTGCTCTTTCAAGTATCAAATCATAAACTTAATTATAGTATAATAAATACGAGTCTTTGGTCATTAATATGGTCAAATCCGGAAACTATAATTTAGAAAACAAAACGTTTATTTCAGTGAAATACGAAGCGTTCTGTATTTTATCAGACGGGTGGCAACCATAAGTCTTAATATTGCTGTTACATTGCACAACCTTCAATGTTATGTCATAATTATGTAAAATTCTTGCAAATTTGTTCGCAACGAGCCAGGCGGCCCAAACAGTTGCATATACCTTGACTCTGAGTGCAATGAACGCAAGAGAAGTGACACAATTTCCCTAGTTAATATTACCTGCTAACATAATAAAAAATAAAAAAACAAATATGCAGGTTTAAAAATATATCAACTTCTGTGTATTGATTTTAAGAAAGGCGTTGATGTTTATGGTTAGGTACATTCGTGCAACGATTGTGCTTTTTTCGTGAGTGCGCTTTTGTTAAATCATCCCACGTTTGTCGAAGTAGGCTGTGATTCGATGATAAATTAGCAGGCACCGCATTGATTATATGCAACACAGGGCAAGCTAGTAAACTACACATGGTTGATGATATTACTAGGTTAACTAGTGGTTATGTGAAGATTGATTGTTTTTATAAGAAGTTTAATACTAGCTAGCAACTTACCTTGGCTACTTGCTGCACTCGTGTAACAGGTGGTCAGCCTGCCACGTTTCCTCGTGCAGTGCAATGTAATCGGCCATAATCGGCATCCAAAAATGCAGATTACCAATTTTTATAATGAAAACTTGAAATCGGCCATACCTATTAATCGGTCGACCTCTAGTAGTGTGTGTGTATACATAGATTCTAGCTTCCATTATTCTGCAATATTAAAGCTGATCTGAAAAAATAAATAAAGTACAGTATGGCTATCTCCCAAATGGCAAATCAAAAGAGAACCATCGCGCTCTTCTAAAGGTTTGACTGGTGCGTAAAACCTGCAAATTCAGTAAAGGAAGAGGTGTAATGGGTTAGCACTAAAAAATATGTTTCATAAAGCTTCATTGTTCAATGTTTTACATTTTTTACTGCATCAAGGATAGCATACACAGACGTTACCTCCCAAATGGCACCCTATTCCATACGTACTTTGACCAGAACCCTATGTGCCCTGGTCAAAAGCACACACCATAGGTATGTGGACACCTGCTTGTCGTACATCACATTCCAAAGTCAATGGGCATTAATATGGAGTTGGTCCACTCCTTTTCTGTCTAGACTCTTTTGAAAAGGCTTTCCACTAGATGTTGGAGCATTGCTGTGGGGCCTGGCTTGCTCGGCTTTCCAAATAATCCTAAAGGTGTTCGATGGGGTTGAAGTCAGGGCTTTGTGCAGGCCAGTCAAGTTCTTCCACAACGATCTCGACAAACCATTTAGGTATGGACCTCACTTTGTGCACAGGGGCATTGTCATGCTGAAACAGGAAAGGGCCTTCCCTAAACTGGTGCCACAAAGTTGGAAGCACAGAATCGTCTAGAATGTCATTGTATTCTGTAGCATTAAATCTTCACTGGAACTAAGGGGCCTAGCACAAATCATGGAAAAACAGCCCCAGACTATTATTCCTCCTCCACCGAACTTTACAGTTAGTACTATGCATTGTGGCAGGTAGCGTTCTCCTGGCATCGACGAAACCCAGATTAGCCTGTTGGACTGCAGACGGTGAAGCATGATTCATCACTCCAGAGAACGTGTTTCCACTGCTCCAGAGTCCCAATTGCGGCGTACTTTACACCACTCCAGCCGACACTTGGCATGGTGATCTTAGGCTTCTGTGCAGCTGCTCGGCAATGGATTTCATGAAGCTCCCGACGAACAGTTCTTGTGTTGACGTTGCTTCAAGAGGCAGTTTGGGACTCGGTAGTGAGTGTTGCAACCGGGGACAGATGGGTTTTGCGCGCTTCAGCACTCGGTGGTCCCGTTCTGTGAACTTGTGTGACCTACCACTTCACGGCAGAGCTGTTGTTGCTCCTAGACGTTTCCACTTCACATTAACAGCACTTACAGTTGACCGGGGCAGTTCATGCAGGGCAGAATTTGGACAAACTGACTTGTTGGAAAGGTGGAATCCTATGACTGTGCCATCTTTAAAGTCACTGAGCTCTTCAGTATGGCCATTCTACTGCCACTGTTTGTCTATGGAGATTGCATGGCTGTGTGCTCAATTTTATACACCTGTCAGTGACGGGTGTGGCTGAAATAGTCAAATCTACTAATTCAAAGGGATATCCACATACTTGTGTGTAATGTTATATATTTTAGTGTAGTTCTCTAGGAGGTACTGCACCTCAGGCTGTAGCTCTGACATTTTAATGATGCAACTATTTATTAATACTTTGTTTAAACTTTTGATTTTCTTGTATTGCCAACAGGGAAAGGACCAGAAATACTGGGATAATATCATGCACAGTTTGCCTGGAGGAGTTCCAAACCCCCATTACCTGTATCCTTTGAAGTCTATTGAACTCACCCAACAGCTATTGTTCTCATAATCACATTGAGTATGTTTACATGCACGCTAATAATTTGATATTAAACTGCAGAACGACAAATGTTTGTCAGCTCGGGGATTCGATCTTGCAACCTTTCGGTTACTTGTCCAACGCTTTAACCACGAGGCTACCTGCCGCCCCATATGCAGTTTTTATAAAAACTGTTCTTCACTTTGTACATGACAAAGTAGCCCGACGGTGGTGGATTCACAGACCTCCACGGACAAGGAGGGTGAAAAGATATCCATTATAATAAAAGCACTGCATGAATCTCTTATTTTGGTATGAGACCAAATAGGCTTTTATATACATTTCATGAAATTCTACATCATTTTACATAACTGGAGACTTTTGTTAATACCACCACAGGGCAGAGAACACCTGAGCACATGCTGCAGCACCGGAGACGATCAGAATCTTTTGTTAATACCACAACAGAGCAGAGAACACCTGAGCGCATGCTGCAGCACCGGAGACGATCAGAATCTTTTGTTAATACCACAACAGAGCAGAGAACAACTGAGCGCATGCTGCAGCACCGGAGACGATCAGAATCTTTGTTAATACCACAACAGAGCAGAGAACACCTGAATCTTTGTTAATACCACAACAGGGCAGAGAACACCTGAGCGCATGCTGCAGCACCCTGATGCTGCAGCACCGGAGACGATCAGAATCTTTTGTTAATACCACAACAGAGCAGGACAACACCTGAGCGCATGCTGCAGCACCGGAGACGATCAGAATCTTTGCAGCAACAGAGCAGAGAGCGCATGCTGCAGCAATCGATCAGAATCTTTTGTTAATACCACAACAGAGCAGAGAACACCTGAGCGCATGCTGCAGCACCGGAGACGATCAGAATCTTTTGTTAATACCACAACAGAGCAGAGAACACCTGAGCGCATGCTGCAGCACCGGAGACGATCAGAATCTTTTGTTAATACCACAACAGAGCAGGACAACACCTGAGCGCATGCTGCAGCACCGAGACGTTGTGATTTCTATACAGCCTATTTAAAAACTAAAAGGAAAGTTTAAGTTTGGAACAGTACTAAAGTTGTCTCTCAACTGTAAATATTCAGCACAACTGAACTAGTCACTACGGAAGTATGGCCTATACGCATTTGTAAACTATTTTCACTTGGGAAACTATCATTTTCAAATATATTCTATTTTATTCCAAGATATTGTTACAAAATAGATGTGTGCAGACTGTGATTAGGGCATGGGAGTATAAGTTAAATTAACAGACTTGGCTTCCATAGCTCACCGCATGATCCTCAAACCAAAGACCAGCCAAACTCATCTTTCTAAACGTGAATTCCAAGGCACTGTAGAATGATTGCATAGCCTAATAAGGCATATTTTGTTTCGTAATTTAATTCTAAGTAATAATACAAAAATAATAATATTTATTTCAAGTTAGTATGTTAATACTTGTTTTGCGGATCTCCCTCACATTTCTCAAATTGAGAACACGGGGCTGCATGGTCAAATTAATTCTGATAGGCCTAAATATGATTTATTTATAATGACCACTATTCCCATAAACGATAGAATGACAAACTAAATCAATATGTAGTCTATAGCAGCCTATAGGTAGATAGCCTAAATGGTGGTAGTACTGTGTTTGTTTTTCGCTCTGGCGGTGGCATGAAGGATGAACTGTAGGCGTGTGTGTAGAGGCCCGTCGGTCGGAGGCGTGACCACTTTGAGAGGCCAAATCCGACGTGACAAAACCTGACCAGGGTTCGCTAAAACGGCTGTCCTCAAAACAGTCTTGTACAATGCACTTGAACTCGACCTACTGAGTGCTTAGCTTACAGAAACGTGCCCCCCTCTATTGCGTATGCAGACAAACTGATCCACCGCATGGACCTTTACCACGACACCAACGAGAGCTAGGATCCACATTCACAACGTGTCCGTCACGATGGTCATTACTCTACGGGCCCCAGAACGACACGAGGACCACTGCTGTCCTTTCAGCACCAAGATTCTAAGTGCTCAAAATCACTCTAGATGTAGCCGACAACTAATAGTCCTTCTCATCCCTTATTACAAATGGAAGATTATCACTTCTCACAATGGTGCTCGTTTAGTAACGTTAGAACAAAGAGAAGTCAATGTCTCGCAGGATCGCAATGTAATTTGTGTTTTACGTAGCAGATCAGAATATAATAATAATAATAATATAATGGCATATAGTCTGCTTTACCAGGCCTGTAATGTTACACCAGAAACACCTCTTCTGTCGTTTCTTATCTGAAGCTGAGTAGTCCTCTTTTTTTACCAAGACTCAACAGTGTGCACGCCGCAGGCAACGCTTTGATGCAAAATAACAAGAAATGTTAATATTTTAACACCATCTGCTTCCATTTGGTCACAAAACAGTAATTCAAGAAGATCTAAATTCATATTCCCATGAAACTGATTGAGATCAAATGATTGACAGGCAGTCTGAACATTTTACCAGTAAAACGTGAAGAATTACCATTCACCACTGACAGTGATAATGACCTACTCTGAAATGAGGTATGACTAACTTGGTGTTGGAGGGTATTAAACATTTGACATTTTCTTGAGACAAGATGTGTGGGCCTATAGGCAGTTTTTAATCAAACTATTATATTCATCTGACTATCCACAATAATCACATTACCGTGTGCATGTAACCGTGCTAGTTGATACGTAATCAATAAGACTGCAGCAATGGTCATTTCCTAAGGATGTAATGCCCATATCCAATGGGATTGGCTATTATGATAAGATTGTTTTATAGGTATTTTAACATCAGGAATGCTAACAGCACAGTAAGTTCCTCTGGATAAGAGCATCTGATAAATGGCTCAAATGTAAATAAACCAATGACTAGACAGCTGCATGCATTCACATCTACTCCAATCTCCTGTTGCTAACATTTTCTAGGTTGAGTGTGTCTATAAGTTACATGTCCCTTACCTTACTCTCTAAGATCTGTCAGAGCCTGTGGATGTGTACAGTGATTGGATAGACGCTTGTGAAGCAGCCAATCAGTAGCCCAGGCTCACCGGGGCGGAAGACCTCACGTTGGAACAGGAAGCTGATTTAGAGGTGGCGCTCGTCTGTTTCTCACCAATCACTGCCAGTCTTCAGCTCAAGATGATGGTCCCGTTCCAGGCCGACTACATTGCAGACGTCGCATTGCATCAACCAATAGTTGCCACGTCATCAACTGCTGTTGGGCATCATATTGCTGTGTCATGTGGTTAGCTGATATGTGAACCAACTATCCAGACGTTGTGAGATCTGGCAGATGCCTACAATGTAGTCAGCCTGGTAAGCAACCTCTGACCTTTACCTCACCGCACATCTCCCACACTAGTGACCTGGCGTCCACCGAGACTGTCTTGAGTAGCCATAGTTCAGTCCAGAGCCCTATATAGGTTACGCCCCAAATGGCACCCCATTCCCTATGTAGGGCACTACTTTGACCTGCTCCCATAGGGCTCGGGTGGAAAATAGTGCACAATATAGGGAATAGGGTTCCATGTGGGATGTGACCTTAGAGGTATATATGACTCTGGTTAAGTCAACCTATTCCCCTACTCACCGTTTTAATTCATACAGACTTCATTTTAGCGGTCAGTTGTCATGGCTCCTAGCTTACTGGTAGGATTATACAGTTAGTTGCAGCTCTTGGGTTAGTTTCTGTTTTACCACAATTAGTTTTTACTCTCCCCTGTGTACAGAGATACACAATACCACAGAGTACAGCAATACCATAGTGTTGGGTCATTCCATTGGGGTATATTTGGTGTAACTCTGAGTGTGTTTATGCAGAGTAACCTAGTGGGGTGTTCCAGAAAGTAGGATTGTAAAGTTAGCCAGCTAACTTTGATATGCAGTTAAATATATCTTTATTTTATATTTAGAAAGCTAAACTTGAATATGGGTTGTTGTTGGTTGTCAAGTCAATTATACCATGACGATTTCAAGTTGGATTTTGTTGGGACTGTTAGCTGGCTACGTCATTGATCCTGCTTTCTGGAACAGTCTAAACTCTCAAGTGGTTTATGAAATATTTTCTAAGAATATCCCAGGTCCTTTTTCTTAATGTCAAAATGGTTACGGTATCTCCCTGAAGACATGTTGCACCATTCCTTTGTTAGAGAAAATGTACTAAAAGCGAGAGGTAGGATGGTACATAAACTGTAGGTCCAAATTATTATTGATTTGATTATTTTAGTTTTTCAAATGATAAGAAAATTGCCAATGATTTGCAATTGGTTGCCCGTTGTAATATTGTAATGATTTTTATTTTCAATGTGACAAATTAAAAGTGTTGTATTTTGACATCCACAATGAATGTGTCTGTGTCGCCGGTCTGAGAGTTAACCAGCTATATAGAGCATGTTTCTACTGGAGAGACATGCCGTTTCATTACCTGATAGTAGGCTAGCTAGAGGAAACCGCCAAACTGTACAGTTTACCACTAAAACCTTAACATTTTCCTCGTCATAACTCAGACGTGAGCACCGTGTGTGTATGTTTGCCCCAATGCATTTGTGTGATTGTGTGCGTTGCCCATGGTTCTCAGCTGTGGATATTGACAATGAGTTATGATCACGATGATGAGTGGTTATCAGTTTGTTATATCCCTCCATCCCTATCTCAATCTCTCCTCTCATTCCGCGTGTGAGGTCAAGTGTCACTCTAGTCTCTGTTGTCAAGGCTGCCAATAACCCACACAATGGCGCCACGGCAACCGTTTCCAAGGTAACAAGTATTTTGTTTCTAGACACCTAGAGCTGTGCTCACACAACTTGCCATTTTAGTAACTTTTACACATCCACCATTAACAAGTTGCATAATGTATGTGCATGTAATTGCTGCATTTAAACACGATGCAAATTAGTAAGGAATGTTTACAGGGCATAGAAACAGTTGATTGTGTTATGTACAGTGGTGTTGGGTACAGTAGCTTTGTGCTAAAATATTTTTGCAGCGTTTGAATCACTTTCATCTCGTGGTATTAACTCGAGTTGCAGAATTGGGATAAAAAGTCTACCCTTTTGGCTTATAGCTGGCTGTCTGGAACCAAATAATGTGGCCACGGCTTTGTTTCATCTGTTAGTGCATGAAGAATGACAACAAGTAGTGCATGCTGTGTCTAGAGAATGACAACAAGTAGTGCATGCTGTGTCTAGAGAATGACAACAAGTAGTGCATGCTGTGTCTAGAGAATGACAACAAGTAGTGCATGACTGTGTGACAACAAGTAGTGCATGCTGTGTCTAGAGAATGGCAACAAGTAGTGCATGCTGTGTCTAGAGAATGACAACAAGTAGTGCATGCTGTGTCTAGAGAATGACAACAAGTAGTGCATGCTGTGTCTAGAGATTGTAGAAGAGGCTTGGGAATGTTCCTAACCACTGCCAAAATGTAGTGGTTTTTCGTGCACTTTTCAGCTGCCGTTTTCAGCTGCCACCCAGGTGGGTGCAACAAGATTGGCAATGGAGGAGCGGGTCCTATAGAGGAACTGGCCATCAGAGACGCAGATGTGGTGCACTGATGAAGAGATCCGGGCCGGTTTGTTTCTCTCTGGCTGTACCATCGATGCCCCGTCTGCTGAAGCTACACTGCCTTTCCAATCCAAACGGCCTCAACTCCCAGCCTTTCATCAGAAGCCAAATGGAGACATTCGATGTCCATTTCTACCATCTGAATTTTAATTTTGTTTAGCTTTTTTATGCGCTTTGAGATTAACTAATGAAAAGCTCTGCAAGTTAAATTTATTATCACAAAACAATGCCATGAAATGACTAAATATACAAGGAAACCTAACGTTAATTTATTGGAAATACATTATCAACAATAATAATGTACTAAAATGTATTTCAACCCATTTCTCCCCAACACCGCTAGAGAATGCCAATCTGCAACCATTCATCAGTTAGGGGGTGTATTTATTATGAAACAAACAAAAGCCAACACTCTGAAATATTGAGGGACATACCTAAACTTGTCCAATAAGAAACTCTTGTTTTTGTTACAAAAGTTTAGAGTTTCAAAACATTTTGCTACAGTGTGCACTAATGAATACACCAGAGCCTTGACACTGTAGTATCCTGGGTAGACCAGACTGAACACAGTGTTTCATTGTGAGCGCAGAATTCAGTCTAGTTTAACCGGGGCCAGGCTATCAAAATATTCCCCAGATCCCTTGGTGAGATGGAAGTCGCAGTAGAGTGAAGCTGCCTCTAGACAGGTCAATTTGGGCATCTTCACCAGAAGTGGTTTAGGTTAGGATTTGGGGAGGGTGAATTGATCCTAGATCTATGCCTAAGGGCAACTTCTATCTGGAGCTGGAACATCAGCCACCGCAATGTAGTCCTTAAAGTTGTCCCTAGACACTGATCTAAGGTTAGTTTAATCCTTGGGAGGGAAAGCTGGTCCTAGATCAGTCTACAGTATCTGGTGCTGATATGGTATGTCAGCCACCACAATGTCGTCCTTAAAGTTGTCCCTAGACACTGATCTAAGGATAGTTTTAGCCTTGGGAGGGAAAGCTGGTCCTAGATCAGTCTACAGTATCTGGTGCTGATATGTTATGTCAGCCACCGTGATGCAAAGCCTTAACATGTCTTCATGTGTTACCGTCTCTAGCTGTCGCTGCAGACGTCAAAGTCCCACTCAGTTGTAGCATGTGGTTATATAAATAGTGATGGGAGAGAGGGGGGGTCACAGGGGGGTGGTAGTGTTGTCATGTACCAGCACAGGTGAAAATACAAGGTTTCTCTTTATCCCTACACACTTGTCAAGGAGTTGATTGGGCGCTATACTATATAGGTGAAAAATGTATATAGGAAGTGAGTGGCCTGTGTCGTCCAGCAGCCGCTGACATGGCATGCATGCCAGAGACGGCGTGGGTTTGAATCCAGCCCACTGCCCTTGGACCCTTCCCCTATCTGTCCTGTCTTTCCAACACTATCTGTCCTGTCTTTCCAACACTATCTGTCCTGTCTTTCCAACACTATCTGTCCTGTCTTTCCAACACCATCTTTTCAATAAAGCGAGAAAAAAATAGAAAGGGAATATACCTCGTCCATAAAAAATAAGAGTATTTTTGTTGGAATGATTATAGGTCAATTGTCGATGCAATAGCTTCCACTCGGCTACGCGTATTCTCAAGCAATAACATCGACATCTGTATTATCAACCCAAGAATACCCGTGGTCGAGACGGGAGCACCAGGTAAAAACTCCTCCTCCATCCTGTCTTCTCCCCTCTTTCATTCTCTCCTCTTCTTCATTCTTGACTCGTAGAATGACAGATGGGAGGGAGGGAGGGGGCCGAAGACATCTGTGAAAATGGTGGCCTGGGTAAGAAAAGTGTTGGATTAGAAAACAAACAATAACATGCACTGTACACAAAGACAGAAATCGGTGCCTGAAGTGAACTGGTATCAAACAAGCTTTTAACCTACTGTAGCTCTCTCCTGCCTGCCTGCCTGTCTCATTCTCTCTCGTCCTCTCCCATTCTCTCTCGTCCTCTCCCATTCTCTCTCGTCCTCTCCCACCCTCTCTCGTCCTCTCTCCCCCTTTTATTTTTCTCTCTTCCTGCCTCCCCCCCTCCTGCTCTCTAACTCCTCTCTCTGTCTGTCCCATTGCGAATAAGGCAGTCAGCATGACTCAACCACACTCTCACTTTCTAATTAGAGACAGTGGATGTCAATCAACAGCTGGGAGTAGAAGAGGAGAGGGAGAGATTGAATGTATCAGCACCATGGACAGCTCCCTGTGGAGAACTCAGGGCTGGTTTACAGACATTGAGTTTACTCCTCTCTCTAACACACACTCTTTCTACCACTACTGTTGAATTTCAGGTTTATATCTTGATTATATCTCTCTACCAGCCCATCAATCACATGGTGTAACCTGTACCTTGAATAGAGGAAATGAGAGAGAGTCCCACTCTGTCAAAACTCGCACCAACCTTCTTCCTGTCTGTCTACTTCCCCTCTCATCGTCATTGACAGGAAGTGCCAAAACAAGTCCGACACGTCAAGTATTCTGACACTATATCCCTCATTACCTGGCTTACAGCTTTCTCTCTCTCCCTCTCTTCCACTCTCTCTCTCTCATGTGGTAGACACTAGCAGAGAGGGTGTTTACTGGTAGGCTATGAGAACAGCAAGCTCATCATTAAAGGAGGACATTCCTCCTCTACATTACTGTTGGAACAAAAGCACTGCTGTCAATATGTTGCTGCTGTTTGTCTACAGCATCAGCTCTCCTCCAGGCCCCTATAGCCACTGATGCTGGAGTCAGAGTCACTATTCTCGAACTTTAGGGATCCATTGACAACGTGATCAATCTGTAGCAAATGTATTGTATTTTGTTCCTCATAGTTTTTGGCGTCACTTAGTGACAAAGAAAGAGGTATTTTGTAGAAGAGGGATCACCTAAGTATACTGAAGGCTAAATACACAGTAATGACTATTCCATAAAGACACCTTCTGACCATTGTTAATAGCAGCACCTGTTTTGTCGTCTACGTGAGATGATTGTGTATCAGGGTTTCTTTGTTTGTCGATACTGTACATCCGGTACATCCAGTTCCTCTAAGTGGAACATAGTAAAGCTACTCAGAATAGCAGTGAACTGATTCTTTCAGCCTTATACTGCACACTGTTCATTTCCCCCTCAAGTAACAGACCTTAAAGCAGCCATCAGCAGTAGAAACGCTGAGGGGATGGGTCTGGAGAAATGCAACCACTCTCAAATTCACTGACATAGCTTTGGATGCAAGGACTGACCATGCAAGATATCAAAATGATAGTTTTAATCATGTTTTGGGTTCTGATGAGGTACGACAGTTGAACTAAGCTCATGAGGCATTTATTTATAGGTTAGGTTATATTCTTCAAGAATCAATTGGTACATATTACTTTATAAGTAAAATCAATTGATGTAGCAACTGCTGATTTCCCTTTGAATTCTTCCTAAAATAAAGAAATTAAATAACATTCCAAGAACAACAAAATACCTAACCAATAAAACACCGTAGAATAATATTCTGTGATATTGTTGACAGTTTTGACAGTGCATGTTTATTTTTAATGGGACCTGTCTATTCATCAACAAATTCCTGCTTCCTTCCATCAATAAACAATGTGTTATTCATCTATACTGAACAAAAATAGAAACGTAACATGTAAAGTGTTGGTCCCCATGTTTCATGAGCTGAAGTAAAAGATAATCCACCCATCTGACAGGTGTGGCTTATCAAGAAACTGATTAAACAGCATGATCATTACACAGGTGCACCTTGTGCTGGGGACAATACTGGCCACTCTTAAATGTGCAGTTTTGTCACACAACACAATGCCACAGATGTCTACATTTTGAGGGAGCATGCAATTGACATGCTGACTGTAGGAATGTCCACCAGAGCTGTTGCCAAATAATTTAATGTTAATTTCTCTACCATAAGTCGCCTCCAACGTCGGTTTAGATAAATTGGCAGTACACTCGACCAGCCTCGCAAACGTAGGCCACGTGTAACCACGCCAGCCCAGGACCTCCACATCTGGCTTCTTGACCTGCATGATCATCTGAGACCAGGCACCCTGACAGCTGATGAAATTGAGGAGTATTTCTGTCTGTAATCATGCCCCTTTGTGGGAAAAACTCATTCTGAATGGCTGGGCCTGGTTCTACAGCACCTCTGCCCAGTCATGTGAAAACCATGAATTAGGGCCTAATGAATGTATTTAAATTGACTGATTTCCTTATATGAACTGTATCTCAGTAAAATCGTTGAAATTGTTGCATGTTGCGTTTATATTTTTGTTCAGTATAGATTTTGTTTAGAATAGCCTACCAAAAAAATATAAATAAAACTCGATACTAAGCCACTGGTGAATTGTAGCCTAAATGTCGCAACACCCGGCACGAGATGACAGGCTTAATAGCTCATAATAATAAGTGATAATCTCACCCGTCCATCGCACTTCCATCGTTGTCCCAGATCGGATATCTCGAGTCCGTACCACATAGAGTAACCATGTTTTCATAAAAAAAATATATAAGCGAGAAACGCCCCCCAATTAATTTATCTTTCGCGGTTTGCATGGTTTAGGCGGAAGGGACGTTCCAAGGATCCCAAATAGCACTAATCCGAAAGCTCTAGGATGAACCAATGGGATGAACCAACGCTCATGTCATCTCCCGGCTGATTCAGAACTGCAACCTCTCACTTCTCCGACGCCCATCCAGAAGAAAGAGCACGCCCTCCATCACCCCTAGCTCACACGCTCCTGTAGAAAATGCATGAAACCAAAAGGCTCAGTGGACTTCTTCTTCAAGCTTATTTCCACTGAACAAGAGTGAGGAAAGTCAAATGATGTCCAACAACAACGTGCGTAGAGGCTAAACGACAGTCGGTTTGAAGTTACTGTACAACTCCATATAATGACCATTGTACTAGGTTGCCAAGGGAATGGTAGCTGTGCCACTTACCTTGGCCCAGAGCGTGTCCAACTTGTGCTCTCTCTGCCTGCCTCTCTCACACACACACGGTTAATGGCTCCATAATCGTCCGAGGCAGACTATTTGGTAATCAGGCGACTGCAGCAAGGCAAAGACCAATATTTGTAATTTACTACGACAGATAGTAGACTCTCTTTGTATTCTGGGGTTCGGTGGTTTGCATTTGGACTTGATCAACACACACACACACACACACACACACACACACACACACACACACACACACACACACACACACACACACACACACACACACACACACACACACACACACACACACACACACACACACACACACACACACACAGAGGAATACTAATGGTCCTGGCTGCATGGTGGTCCAGATAGTATAGTGTGTGTGTGTGTGTGTGTGTGTGTGTGTGTGTGTGTGTGTGTGTGTGTGTGTGTGTGTGTGTGTGTGTGTGTGTGTGTGTGTGTGTGTGGGGCCCAGACTCCAGACAGACTGTGACTCCAGGGTCATAGGCATTGTGCCAGGCATACAGAGTGTGTCAGGGAGGAGACATTACCATAGCACCAGGAGTGGAACACACTCACACACACACACACACTCTCTCATTTATAAAACGGCTAGATGAGTAGACACGTCTGCTTTTCTTTGCCAACCCGATAACTATGACTGCCTTCCAAATGGCACCCTATTCCCTACACAGTGCACTACATTTGACCACAATGGCTAGCCAGTCTGCAGACCTTAATCCCATAGAAAATATGTGGAGGAGTTGCCAAACGTCAGCCTCGAAACCTTAATGACTTGGAGAAGATCTGCAAAGAGGAGTGGGACAAAATCCTTCCTGAGATGTGTGCAAATCTGGTGGCCAACTATATGAAACGTCTGACCTCTGTGAAACGTCTGACCTCTGTGATTGCCAACAAGGGTTTTGCCACCAAGTACTAAGTCATATTTTGCAGAGGGGTCAAATACTTGTTTCCCTCATTAAAATGCAAATCAATTTATAATATTTTTAACATGCGTTTCTCTGGATTTTTGTTGTTGTTATTCTGGTTCTCACTGTTCAAATTAAAATTATAGACTGATCATTTCTTTGTCAGTAGGTAAATGTACAAAATCAGCAGGGGATCAAATACTTTTTCCCCCTTACTGTAGATAGGAGTAGCGAGAGAGAAAGGGATAGAGGGGGGGAGAGGGAAAGAGGGAGATAGGAGTGTGTGTGTGTATGTGAGAGTGTGTAGGAGCGAGAGGGAGACAGTGTGTGTACGTGAGTGTGTGTAGGAGAGAGAGGGAGACAGTGTGTGTACGTGAGTGTGTGTAGGAGAGAGAGGGAGACAGTGTGTGTACGTGAGTGTGTGTAGGAGCGAGAGGGAGACAGTGTGTGTACGTGAGTGTGTGTAGGAGAGAGAGGGAGACAGTGTGTGTAGACAGTGTGGAGCGAGAGGGAGACAGTGTGTGTATGTGAGTGTGTGTAGGAGAGAGAGGGAGACCGTGTGTGTACGTGAGTGTGTGTAGGAGAGAGAGGGAGACCGTGTGTGTACGTGAGTGTGTGTAGGAGAGAGAGGGAGACAGTGTGTGTACGTGAGTGTGTGTAGGAGAGAGAGGGTGACAGTGTGTGTACGTGAGTGTGTGTAGAAGAGAGAGGGAGACAGTGTGTGTACGTGAGTGTGTAGGAGCGAGAGGAGACAGAGTGTGTACGTGAGTGTGTAGGACCGAGAGGGAGACAGTGTGTGTACGTGAGTGTGTAGGAGCGAGAGGGGAGACAGTGTGTGTACGTGAGTGTGTAGGAGCGAGAGGGAGACAGTGTGTGTAGGAGAGAGAGAAGCAGGTGCATCACTAATGTCTTTTTAAAAAGGTTACAGCATGGCACTCCTCTTTTCTAATGGGGCGCCGACTGTGCTTGAGAGGCAATTTCCGGAGAAGATGATGGGGCTATGAGAGAGTGCTGGGAGTTCTCAGTGTGTGTGTGTGTGTGTGTGTGTGTGTGTGTGTGTGTGTGTGTGTGTGTGTGTGTGTGTGTGTGTGTGTGTGTGTGTGTGTGTGTGTGTGTGTGTGTGTGTGTGTGTGTGTGTGTGTGTGTGTGTGTGTGTGAAAGAGAGAAGATGTGTGTAGATATGCCAGCTTGCATCTGTCTGCATATTTTAAATAATTATTGTAGCTTATCAATTCATTTATTTGAAAAATGCTGTACATAATATCAGCCAGCTGTTCCAAACACACATTCTCAGCATTTTGTCAAATATCACATTTCCAAATTGAGTCTAAATTCATCGAAAGGAATGATTAATAACCCAAATCAGCTTTTTTAAATCAAACTGTGACGCGTGCATTTTCCTCTCAATAAATTACAAGTGAGGTAAATGTCGCCACCATGTGGCAACAGAACACTCTCACAGTTTGAGACTGACCGTTCCATGATTTCGAATGATTTGTTTGGAACCAATTTGTCCAAAATAAACAGCAACATTCGCTCACATGTTTTATTTGAAGAGAAACGGCGCCTTTATTTCTTTAAAGGGCCAAACTGCTACATCCATTTCTGGACTTTTAAAATAAGAATATACACCCATTGATTCTTGAAGAATATAACTTATAAATGCCTCACAAGCTTAGTTACATTTCAAACCCCAGCAGAAGCACAAATATGAGCTTGTTTTAGTCTCCCTTTATTTGTAAAAAAGAAGAAGAAGATGCAATTGTTAACAAACAGTGAATAGCCTAAAAACATGCTTAAAACTAACCGTTTGAATTGGTATTTGAGAGTGAGTTAATTTCTCCAGTCACATCCCTCAGCTATTTACCAAAATATTGGCGGGAGTTCGCCTGTTGTTGTTTGTACTGCAGATACACTTCTCATTCAGGGAGAAATATGTTCATAGAACACTTGGTGAAACATTGCACCGTACTGGATTGCTTTTCTCAGTGTCCTTACATTTCATTTTGCTGAATTCTACTAGGAATCTCCACGAGTTCGAGTGGAATCCTTAAAGAAACGATGCCTTCAGGGCTTAATCATATAAACATGTAATTAGTGAGAAGAATACGTTTCCTTCCAACCAGAGCTTCCAACAGCGCGGTGAAAATAACGAGCTTGTCAACCTTGGTATAACAAAAGGCATTTATTTTTCTGACAAATCTATACAAAATAGAGGATACATCCTAATATGAATACAACATTATGATGGACACCGTCTTCACGGGAGACGCTTTGTAAGGGGTTCTCAACGAGTCCTCAGAGTGCCTGAAGAACCACTAAGTTATGATGACTGCATAGTTCTGGTAGGAGTATATGACAGCCAGGGAACACAAAAAAAAGTTTGGATCACCACATTAACAGTTAGGATGTTGTGTTTTCCTCTCTGTCACACACACACACACACACACACACACACACACACACACACACACACACACACACACACACACACACACACACACACACACACACACACACACACACACACACACACACACACACACACACACACAGTCAGTCACCCAAGTTGAGTTAATATTTGATCACTGACTGTACAGCCTGTGTGTTAACAATGTGTCTGTTATAGAATGTCACTTCAACTCTCTCTCTTTATGCTACAATCCAGCTAAAGTTAGATGTTTGCTACTCTTGCTCTTAACAGACAGTTTCAGGATGTTTGCTACTCTTGTTAGCATGACTGATATAACATACAGTATAACATAATCAAACACAACGAGAAACCCATATACCGATACACTCTTGTTCCAGTGTTCTAACTTGACTGGAGACAGAATGGGGTTACAGGTGAAAGAGAGAATGAACGAGGGATCTAGATAGAGTGGTGAATAGGGATGAGAGGAGGCACAGTACAGATGATGACCTGACAAAGACGGGGGTTGAAGAGAAGCCTGGACTCCCAACTGAACATGGTTCCATTTCACTTTTGTTACAACAGATCGATAGTTGCATTTCAAGCTATTTAAAGAGAAGGAGAAGTATGAAAGGGGAAAGTGATGACAATGGGGAGGAAGAGGAAGAGGAGCAGGAGGAAGAGGGCATGGTCTGTGTAAACGGATAGCAGCAAAACTGCCATGCTAAGTGAAAGAGAGAACCACACTGACCTCGCAGCAACATTTCACTTCATAAATATAAAAACGATAGAAATACATCAACAGGTAAACAAACAACAAAAGTCCACTTCAATAGTGATAATGAATGACAGGTAGCCAGTCCACATCAGTAGTGATAATGAATGACAGGTAGCCAGTCCACATCAGTAGTGATAATGAATGACAGGTAGCCAGTCCACTTCAGTAGTGATAATGAACGACCAGGTAGCCAGTCCACTTCAGTAGTGATAATGAATGACAGGTAGCCAGTCCACTTCAGTAGTGATCATGAATGACAGGTAGCCAGTCCACTTCAGTAGTGATATTGAGCCAGTCCACATCAGTCAAGTCCACATCAGATAATGAGGGTAGCCAGTCCACTTCAGTAGTGATAATGAATGACAGGTAGCCAGTCCACTTCAGTAGTGATAATGAATGACAGGTAGCCAGTCCACTTCAGTAGTGATAATGAATGACAGGTAGCCAGTCCACTTCAGTAGTGATAATGAATGACAGGTAGCCAGTCCACTTCAGTAGTGATAATGAGCAGCACTTCAGTAGTGATAATGAATGACAG
>NC_060198.1:3869150-3934150 GCF_021184085.1 Oncorhynchus gorbuscha
AAGAAGGAGAGATACACCTGACATTACATTTTTTATTTCGTTCATTCGAGGAGATTGAGCAGACAGTCATTGACTGAACTCAATCAATCGAAATCATGCTATGACTTTTACATTTGACCTGAGCACTAAGACATGAACCTATAAAACACAACCAAACCAGACACAAATATAGTACGTTGTTTTTCCATTCAATGTCAGATGTAGAATCTAATAGCTCATTCAGTTCCAGTAGTTAATGGGACAGTGCAGGCCAGGAAGGTCCAGCACGGTTGGGGGTCAATTCCTTTTCAATTCAGCCAATGCAGGAGTAACCTGAAATTCTAAATTCTCCTCAGCTACTCCTTGAGGAATAAACATGGAAGTTCAGTTCCTGAATTGACTGCATTGAAGTGAATTGACCCCCAACATCTAGTTGAGTCAAGAAACTTTGGCAAGTTGGTTGGTCATAGTTGACCTGACATTTTGGTTTTACAGTGTATAGGCTACAGATGAACATTCCTAAGCAATAGCCTCATAAGCCAGCCCTCTAGACGCTCCCTTAGTATAGGGCTCCCTTAGTATAGAGTTTTTCCACCACACAGCCAGGAGAAACTCAGGGCCCTACATTGTCATTGACGTTAGGCAGACCCACCTGAGCTATTGACACGATTAGTGGGTGCTTCCATTATTGCTGCAGTAACATTCAATATCCACACGGGGGCAGTATGATCAAGACACAATCAAACATATCTGAACTACAGCTGAACAACGTTTCTCAGGCTAGGCTTGGGTTGTGGGAAGGTTCCCAGATGAAGTCTCCCTAGGTACAGATCTAGGACCAGCTTACCCTCCCCAATCCTAACCATTAGTGGGGAAATGTAAAACTGAGGCAAGATCAGCGTCTAGGGGAAACTTCACACTACTCCGAGAAGCCTATCCTATAGCAAAATACATTCCATCAGCTCATTCTAAACAAGAGGACTGATGTGAAATCTGTTGTTAGAAGCAAAGTGAGTGCAAGAGACTGGGGAACCAGTCGGTAATAAGGATAGTAGCAACAATGTTATACAAAACCAAAAGTACATTCACAACGCTAGATTTCTGGCAAGTCAATGAGCGTGTGTGGGGAGTGGTTTGTGTATTTAATTTTTCAGTGTGTGTGTGTGTGTACGAGCATGTATACGGTATGTATGTTTAAGGCGTTATCAGCAGGAGCAGCCACCCTTGTCTGGGGGCGTGTCCTGCAGGCTGGGGCCCTTGTGATTGGCCAATGGGCTGGGCTCCCCATTCACGCTCTCGCTCATCTTCTCGCAGATGACGTCGACGAGACGCTCGAACACCTGCTTCACGTTGATGTTGTCTTTGGCGCTGGCCTCGAAGAACTGGAACCCTGGAGAAAGAGGGAGGAGATCAGGGAAACAAAGGATTACTAGAAGTAACAAGCCCAGCAAAAGACTGACTTGTTTTGTATTCTCTGTGAGTGTATATGTTGAAGTATTCATATACAGTATTTGTTTATTTTCTGGGTGTGTACTGTCTATATACCAATGTTAGTCTGTCTTTTAAGGTTGAGAGACAGGAGATAGACGAGTATATACACTCATGTGTGTGTGTGTGTGTGTGCGCATCTCTGCCACCCTGCTTGTCAGCCAGTCTCTGTCCATCCTCAGAGAGACCGAGAAAGAGAGGCAGACAGTGTGTGTGTGTGTGTTGTCTCCTACCCAGTTCATCAGCCAGTCTCTGTCCGTCCTCCGCTGGTACCAGCCTGTCGTCCTCCAGGTCAGCCTTGTTCCCCACCAGGATCACCTGGGCGTTGTCCCACGAGTACGTCTTGATCTGGGTCGCCCTGGAGACCGGACAACGACAATCAATATACGACTTTCATACTGTATATAACATCAGAGGTAAATAGTGTTGGAAAACCCTTGCATTCCAGCTGTTTCATGACTTAACATGATTTTCCAACAATAGGTAAGGGAGAAAGCAGAGCCCCATGGGAGTACTGTACCCACAAGTCCTGTGCACACACACACAGTTAGTGTGAATGTCTGTGTCAAATTGAATAAACTTTATTGATCCCAGAAGGGGATCTGACCCACCAGTCCTGCACAGCGTAGAAGGAGTCCTGGTTGGTGATGTCATACATCAGCAGGAAGCCCATGGCTCCTCTGTAGTAGGCTGTGGTGATGGTCCTGTAACGCTCCTGGCCCGCCGTGTCCTGTCACACACACACACACACACACACACACACACACACACACACACGGTTGTTTTAAAGAGTCAGTACCGTGTCGTCTATCCCTCCACTTAAATAAATACACACAGCACAGCTTAAATGGACGCCTCCAGTTTCAAAACACAATAGTCCTGGTCTTACTGTAGCAACAGACAGCTGCGTAGCCGCCATGGTTCACCTAGTATACAGAAACACTGTCAGCCCACACGCCGTAGGCCCTGCAGCCCACACGCCGTAGGCCCTGCAGCCCACCCGCCGTAGGCCCTGCAGCCCACACGCCGCCCCCTGCAGCCCACACGCCGTGACCCTGCAGCCCACACGCCGTGGGCCCTGCAGCCCACACGCCGTAGGCCCTGCAGCCCACACGCCGTAGGCCCTGCAGCCCACACCCCGTAGGCCCTGCAGCCCACACCCGTAGGCCCTGCAGCCCACACCCGTAGGCCCTGCAGCCCACACCCGTAGGCCCTGCAGCCCACACCCGTAGGCCCTGCAGCCCACACGCCGTAGGCCCTGCAGCGATGGAGAAGCACCTTCCAGATGGAAATATAATAACTTAAGGAATTAAAATCACACATCATGACCTCATTGACTTGAAAACAGGGACACCATTTCAGGTATTTCTATGGGGGTTCACATTGCCCCAGCCCAGCAAAAGCCATGAGGGCCATCCATCATTCAGACACAATGGTGCCATACCTTATGTGAGTAGTGGGGGAGTATGTGAGTAGTGGGAGAGTATTAGGGGTTAACTGGTTAACTGTAGCCTACTCAGCACAAGGAAAGAAGACAATGATTAACCCATAAGCACAGCAGAGCGGAGGGAAATCCATGTCAAGACAGCCCTCATGTTTCCACACCCTCTATGTACACCAGGATACAATGGCACCACTGCAGAATACTGTAAACCCGGTCTGACTAACAGAACCCACAACTATAGGGCAAGGAGTTATTCCATCCTGAGCAGGAAAAACCCTGGGCCCTAGTTATAGTAGCTGTAACTAGGACCTGGAAGTTGTTCCTGGTCAGGCCACTAGCAATAACACCTCAACGAATAATCAATATTACAACTAAGCTAATGTGGATGGTTTATCTAGAAAGCAACATATCAGCAGTCATAAAGATATGACCAGTAGTTTAGTGTAGTGGTGAGCTACTGTGAGAGAATCGTCTAGGCAGCCCTTTTCCCTATACCTACATAGTGCACTTCTTTGTCAAAAGTAGTCCACTATATAGGTAACAGGGTGCCATTTGGGACGCAGAACTAATCTTCTTCTTCTTGTGAGAATCCTATCCGACAGACGGTAATAGGCATGTATAGGGCGGCAAGTAGCCTAGCAGTCAAGAACGTTGGGCCAGTAACCAAAAGCTTGCTGGTTCGAATCCCTGAGCTGACAGAGTGAAACATGTACTTATCCCTAGCTCCTCCTGCAAGTCGCTCTGGATAAGAGAGTCTGCTAAATGACCCAAATGTACTGGGTGTCAGATTGCACTGTGAGCATATTAGAAAGCAGAGACAGCAGCACAGCCTTCTGCATCTTTTATGAAGTGGACGTCCAGGGATGATGTTCAACGTCAAGTGTGGTTAACGTCTGCGTCCAAAATGGCACCCTATTCCCCATATAGGGCACTACATGGGCCCTGGTCAAAAGTAGTGAATGAGGGAATAGGGTGCCATTTCAGATACTGTACATAATACAGTAAACGGGCACCATGTTTCATGCAACGGTGGGCCCCTCTGATCTGTGTCGCTGTTATTTCAGTGGACAAACATCCTTCTCACTCAGCATACCATCAAAGAGCAGCCTGCTGGAACTTAATGGTAAAAAAATAATAATCTGAGAATGAATGTTGTTATTAGCAAAACTTCCTCTCCTTCCTCCCTTGTTCTGAGTTGTCTGGTAAAACAAGCCAGGCGAACATAGCAGGAAAAAAGGCCCATTAACAAGCAAGAATGTGAACAAGGATCTGCACACACACACCCTCCCTCAAGTTTGACACCCCCAAGTTTGACACTCTTAAAGGGAGTGCTCCTAATCTCATCTTGTTACTTGTATAAAAGACACCTGTCCACAGAAGCAATCAATCAATCAGATTCCAAACTCTCCACCATGGCCAAGACCAAAGAGCTCTCCAAGGATGTCAGGGACAAGATTGTAGACCTACACAAGGCTGGAATGGGCTACAAGACCATCGCCAAGCAGCTTGGTGAGAAGGTGACAACAGTTGGTGTGATTATTGGCAAATGGAAGAAACACAAAAGAACTGTCAATCTCCCTCGGCCTGGGGCTCCATGCAAGATCTCACCTCGTGGAGTTGCAATTATCATGAGAACAGTGAGGAATCAGCCCAGAACTACACGGGAGGATCTTGTCAATGATCTCAAGGCAGCTGGGACCATAGTCACCAAGAAAACAATTGGTAACACACTACGCTGTGAAGGACTGAAATCCTGCAGCGCCCACAAGGTCCCCCTGCTCAAGAAAGCACATGTACATGCCCGTCTGAAGTTTGGAGGAGTGGGACAAAATCCTTCCTGAGATGTGTGCAAACCTGGTGGCCAACTACAAGAAACGTCTGACCTCTGATTGCCAACAAGGGTTTTGCAGAGGGGTCAAATACTTATTTCCCTCATTAAAATACAAATCAATTTATCATTTTTTGACATGCATGTCTAGATGTGTTTGTTGTTATTCTGTCTCTCACTGTTCAAATAAACCTACCAATAAAATTATAGACTGATCCTTTCTTTGTCAGTGGGCAAGCGTACAAAATCAGCAGGGGATCAAATACTTTTTTCCCCTCACTGTACATGTCAGCAACCACAGCTAATAGAGTCACAGAAAGCCTTATAGAGTGGCCATCAGTTTTGGAATGGATAGCCAGTAATAAACTGGTGCTGAACATCTCTAAAACTAAGAGCATCGTATTTGGTACAAATCCTTCCCTAAGTCCTAGACCTCAGCTGAATCTGGCAATGCATGGTGTGGCTGTTGAACAAGTTGAAGAGACAAAATGACTTGGCGCTACCTTAGATAGTAAACTGTCATGGTCAAAACATCTAGATTCAATGGTAGTAAAGATGGGGAGGTCTGTCTGTAATGAAGAGACACTATGCTTTTTTGACACCACACTCCACAAAGCAAGGGTGGAGTGTGGGGTAGGCAACAACATCTCCACCCCGCCGATCCTCAACACTGGGGCCCCACAAGGGTGCGTTCTGAGCTCTCTCCTGTACTCCCTGTTCACCCACGACTGCGTGGCCACGCACGCCTCCAACTCAATCATCAAGTTTGCGGACGACACAACAGTGGTAGGCTTGATTACCAACAACGACGAGACGGCCTACAGGGAGGAGGTGAGGGCCCTCGGAGTGTGGTGCCAGGAAAATAACCTCACACTCAACGTCAACAAAACCAAGGAGATGATTGTGGACTTCAGGAAACAGCAGAGGGAACACCCCCCTATCCACATCGATGGAACAGTAGTGGAGAGGGTAGTAAGTTAAGTTCCACGGCGTACACATCACAGACAAACTGAATTGGTCCACCCACACAGCCAGCATCGTGAAGAAGGCGCAGCAGCGCCTCTTCAACCTCAGGAGGCTGAAGAAATTTGGCTTGTCACCAAAAGCACTCACAAACTTCTACAATGCACAATCGAGAGCATCCTGTCGGGCTGTATCACCGCCTGGTACGGCAACCGCTCCGCCCACAACCGTAAGGCTCTCCACAGGGTAGTGAGGTCTGCACAACGCATCACTGGGGGCAAACTACCTGCCCTCCAGGACACCTACACCACCCAATGTTACAGGAAGGCCATAAAGATCATCAAGGACAACAACCACAACAACAACAACCACTCTCTCGGTCCCATCAAAGCTGGGACCGAGAGACTGAAAAAACAGCTTCTATCTCAAGGCCATCAGACTGTTAAACAGCCACCACTAATATTGAGTGGCTGCTGCCAACACACTGACTCAACCCCAGCCACTCTAATAATGGGAATTGATGGGAAATGTAAAATATATCACTAGCCACTTTAAACAATGCTACCTAATATAATGTTTACATACCCTACATTATTCATCTCATATGTCTACGTATATACTGTACTCTATATCTACTGCATCCTTATGTAATATATGTATCACTAGCCACTTTAACTATGCCACTTTGTTTACATACTCATATCATATGTATATACTGCACTCAATACCATCTACTGTATCTCGCCTATGCCGCTCTGTACCATCACTCATTCCTATATCTTTATGTACATATTCTTTATCCCCTTACACTTGTGTCTATAAGGTAGTAGTTTTGGAATTGTTAGCTAGATTACTTGTTGGTTATTACTGCATTGTCGGAACTAGAAGCACAAGCATTTCACTACACTCGCATTAACATCTGCTAACCATGTGTATGTGACAAATAAAATGTGATTTGAAGTCCTGCAGTCTCTAGTTTTATCTTATGTGGATTATTGTCCAGTCATGTGGTCGAGTGTTGCAAGGAAAGAGCTAGTTAAACTGCAGCTGGCTCAGAACAGAGCGGTACGTCTTGCTTGTCATTGTAGTCAGAGGGCTAATAGAAATACGATACAGCCAGTCTCTCTTGGCTAAGAGTTGAGGAGAGACTGACTGCATTGTTTAGTGTTTTTATAAGAACAATGAATGTGTTGGAAATTCCAAATAGTTTGCCTAGTCAGCTTACTCACAACACTGACACACACACACACTTACCCCAGCAGACATGCCACCAGGGGTCTTTTCACAGTCCCAAGGTCCAGAATAAATTCAAGAAAACGTACAGTATTATACAGAGCCAAGAGTGCATGGAACTCCTCTCTCATATAGCGCAAATGAACAGCAAGCCTGGTTTCAAAAAACAAAACCTCCTCTCCCCCATGTGCCCTACTGGTTGTGCGTGCGTACGTACTGACATGTGCCCTACTGGTTGTGCGTGCGTACGTACTGACATGTGCCCTACTGGTTGTGCGTGCGTACGTACTGACATGTGCCCTACTGGTTGTGCGTGCGTACGTACTGACATGTGCCCTACTGGTTGTGCGTGCGTACGTACTGACATGTGCCCTACTGGTTGTGCGTGCGTACGTACTGACATGTGCCCTACTGGTTGTGCGTGCGTACGTACTGACATGTGCCCTACTGGTTGTGCGTGCGTACGTACGTACTGACATGTGCCCTACTGGTTGTGCGTGCGTACGTACTGACATGTGCCCTACTGGTTGTGCGTGCGTGACATGTGCCCTACTGGTTGTGCGTGCGTACGTACTGACATGTGCCCTACTGGTTGTGCGTGCGTACGTGACATGTGCCCTACTGGTTGTGCGTGCGTACGTACTGACATGTGCCCTACTGGTTGTGCGTGCGTACGTACTGACATGTGCCCTACTGGTTGTGCGTGCGTACGTACGCACTGACATGTGCCCTACTGGTTGTGCGTGCGTACGTACGCACTGACATGTGCCCTACTGGTTGTGCGTGCGTACGTACGTACTGACATGTGCCCTACTGGTTGTGTGTATATACTGACATGTCTGTGGAACTGATAGATGCACACACACTACATGTTCATGTTTTCAAATGTATATATTTTGTAAAGTATTGTCTTTTTCCAGTAAGACGAGCTGTCGCCATTGACGTCGGCTAACGGCTAACCGCATCTTACCCAGATCTGTAGCTTGACCCTCTTCTCGTTGCGGTAGACCGTCTTAACCTTGAAGTCGATGCCCACGGTGGAGACGAAGGCAGAGGTAAAGGAGTCATCAGCGTAGCGGAAGAGTAAGCTGGTCTTCCCCACGCTGCTGTTGCCGATGATCAGCAGCTTGAACATGTAGTCAAAGTTCTGGTCCGCGGCATCCTTCTGGGCCTGGGTCTGCTGCTGGCCGGCACCGGGGTCGCTCGCCAGCGCCATCTAGGAGCGGAGAGGAGGAAACAGTTGAAGCAGTGCAACTCCTTGACCAGGGGTGCGTTCAGTACGACACACACTGTTATAACGTTTAACTCCACGGAAACGGTCCTGTAACGAACAACCAGTTAAAGAACGTTATGATTATGGTGGCCTAGAGGCCAATTGAGTTGTGCAATTTCAAATGGTCATATTGTTTAGGCCTCACCCCGCCCACATACAGTTAAAGACAGAAGTTTACATACACTTAGGTTGGAGTCATTAAAACTTGTTTTTCAACCACTCCACAAATTTCTTGTTAACAAACTATAGTTTTGGCAAGTCGGTTAGGACAGCTACTTTGTGCATGACAAGCAATTTTCCCAACAATTGTTTATAGACAGATTATTTCATTTATAATTCACTGTATCACAATTCCAGTGGGTCAGAAGTTTACATACACTAAGTTGACTGTGCCTTTAAACAGCTTGGAAAATTCCAGAAAATTATGTCAAGGCTTTAGAAGCTTCTAACAGGCTAATTGACAAAATTTGAGTCAATTGGGGGTGTACCTGTGGATGCATTTCAAGTAGAGGTCGACCGATTATGATTTTTTCAACGCCGATACAGATTATTGGAGGACCAAAAAAGCTGATACCGATTAGTCGGACAATTTTTTATTAATTTATTTGTAATAATGACAATTACAACAATACAGAATGAACACTTATTTTAACTTCATATAATACATCAATACAATCAAATTAGCCTCAAGTAAATAATGAAACATGTTCAATTTGATTTAAATAATGCAAAAACAGTGTTCGAGAAGAAAGTAAAAGTGCAATATGTGCTATGTAAGAAAGCTAACGTTTCAGTTCCTTGCTCAGAACATGAAAACATATGAAGGCTGGTGGTTCCTTTTAATATGAGTCTTCAATATTCCCATGTAAGAAGTTTTAGGTTGTAGTTATTATACGACTATTTCCCTCTATACCATTTGTATTTCATTAACCTTTGACTATTGGGATGTTCTTATAGGCACTTTATCTCCTCGCTCCTTCCTGGGCTCGAACCAGGAACACAACGACAACAGCCACCCTCGAAGCAGCGTTACCCATGCAGAGCAAGGGAAACAATTACTAGAAGGCTCAGAGCGAGTGACGTTTAAACGCTATTAGCGCGTGCTAACTAGCTAGCCATTTCACTTCGGTTACACCAGCCTCATCTCGGGAGTTGATAGGCTTGAAGTCATAAACAGCGCAATGCTTGACGCACAATGAAGAACTGCTGGCAAAATGCACGAAAGTGCTGTTTGAATTAATGTTTACGCGTCTGCTTCTGCCTACCACCGTTCAGGCAGATACTTAGATACTTGTATGCTCAGTCACATTATATGCAACGCAGGACACGCTAGATAATATCTAGTAATATCGTCAACCCTGTGTAGTTAACTGGTGATTATGATTGATTGTTTTTTTTTACAAGATAAGTTTAATGCTAGCTAGCAACTTACCTTGGCTTACTGCATTCGTGTAACAGGCAATGAGCGAGAGGCAGGTCGTTATTGCGTTGGACGAGTTAACTGTAAGGTTGCAAGATTGGATCCCCCGAGCTGACAAGCTGAATATCTGTCGTTCTGCCCCTGAACGAGGCAGTTAACCCACCGTTCCTAGGCCATCAGTGAAAGTAAGAATGTGTTCTTAACTGACTTGCCTAGTTAAATAAAAAAGGTATAAAAAAATATATATATATAAATACAAAATTTAAATCGGCGCCCAAAAATACAGATTTCCGATTGTTATGAAAACTTGAAATTGGCCCTAATTAATCGGCCATCCCGATTAATTGGTCGACCTCTAATTTCAAGGCCTACCTTCAAACTCAGTGCCTCTTTGCCTGACATCATGGGAAAATCAAAAGAAATCAGCCAAGACCTCAGAAAAAAAAATTGTAGGCCTCCACAAGTCTGGTTCATCCTTGGGAGCAATTTCCAAATGCTTGAAGGTACCACATTCATCTGTACAAACAATGGTACGCAAGTATAAACACCATGGGACCACGCAGCAGTCAGGCCGCTCAGGAAGGAGATGCATTCTGTCTCCTAGAGATGAACGTACTTTGGTGCGAAAAGTGCAAATCAATCCCAGAACAACAGAAAAGGACCTTGTGAAGATGCTGGAGGAAACACGTACAAAAGTATCTATATGCAAAGTAAATCGAGTCCTATATCGACATAACCTGAAAGGCCACTCAGCAAGGAAAAAGCCACTGCTCCAAAACCGCCATAAAAAGCCAGACTATGGGGACATAGATTGTACTTTTTGGAGAAATGTCCTCTGGTCTGATAAAACAAAAATAGAACTGTTTGGCCAGAATGACCATCGTTATGTTTGGAGGAAAAAGGGGGAGACTTGCAACCTGAAGAACACCATCCCAATCGTGAAGCACGGGGTGGCCGCATCATGTTGTGGGGGTGCTTTGCTGCAGGAGGGACTGGTGCACTTCATAAAATAGATGGCATCATGAGGAAAGACAGTCATGTGGATATATTGAAGCAACATCAAGACATCAGTCAGGAAGTTAAAGCTTGGTCACAAATTGGTCTTCCAAATGGACAATGACCCCAAGCATACTTCCAAAGTTGTGGCAAAATGGCTTAAGGACAACAAAGTCAGGTTATTGGAGTGGCCATCACAAAGCCCTGACCTCAATCCTATAGAACATTTGTGGGCAGAACTGAAAAAGTGTGTGCGAGCAAGGAGGCCTACAAACCTGACTCCGTTACACCAGCTCTATCAGGAGGAATGGGCCTAAATTAACCCAACTTATTGTGGGAAGCTTGTGGAATGCTACCCGAAACATTTGACCCAAGTTAAATAATTTAAAGGCAATGCCACCAAATACTAATTGAGTGTATGTCAACTTCTGACCCACTGGGAATGTGATGAAAGAAATAAAAGCTGAAATAAATCACTCTCCTATTATTCTGACTTTTCACATTCTTAAAATAAAATAGCGAGGCTAACTGACCTAAAGCATAATTTTTACTAGGATTAAATGTCAGGAATTATGAAAAACTTAGTTTAAATGCATTTGGGTAAGGTGTATGTAAACTTCTGACATCAACTGTACTTTATAAACCTATTCAATATTTGATCAGTCATTGGACCGGACTATGTGATGATCAGGGTGAATTTATGACAATGTTGTGAGTCAGCAGGTTCCCTCCATAACTCTCGCTAGCCCTCTCTATTTTCCTGCATCGTGAATGAAAGCCAGAGAATCCTGTCCGCCCCCCCCCCCGAATCCTGAATAAAAGCCAGAGTACCCCCCCGTCGCTATAGTCCTGTCCTGCAGTATGAATAAAAAGCCAAGGGTAATTCCACAGTAAAATATATGCCAAACAAAACCATTGATCTCAAAGTTTAACAAACCATACAACTCTATGCACAAGGACTACTTTTAATAATAGAAGACAAAAACACATTCACTGGAAGAACTATGCAGATGCAAAGTGTGGTAACAGAATAGTGTGTCCACGTTTTCTAAAAAACATCTGCTCTATATAAATATTCAACAATGTCTGCAGAAAGAATGGCGTGTCACCGTTAACATGACACATTGACTTGAGAATATATATATTTTGGTTATTGAACTACAGTAAGTGGAGTCTACTTACACCCAGTAACAGAATTTCATCATGGGTCTCTGATATGTACTACACAGAAATGGATAATCATGGATATGAACGTCATTCTCTTCATGGTGATGTATCTTAGGTATAAATATGAAATATCCTCCTTGGGTATTATTCTACACACTGGCTATTATTTTAATGGGCTCTGTCCCCAAACAGCAGCAAATTTGATTGGTCGGACCAAATCAGAACCAATCACAGACGCCTATGTTTCACAAGTTTGGACATCAAAGTAAAGCACAGCAGACCAGTAGAGTAGAGTTCAGCAGAAGAGTAAAGTACAGCACATTAGTGTACTCAACTCTAGTCTGATCTACTCTATTTCTTGACTGTACCAAACTCTACTTTTTTTTTTACTGTCCTCTGCTGTGCAAACTTGTGAACCCAACTGTAGTTTGTGAATACTATGATTTCCCCCATTGTAGCCAATTCCAGATTTGGTAATGGAATTGAGTTTCACAAACAAACTTGCTATCAGTAAAAATACTAATTGATGGCTATACCTTCACTTGTTACTTTTGTGAACATTCATTATCCTCCCTCCTAATGAGGGAGAGACATTAGAAAATATCTTAAAGATATGTGGGTTTTTGTTAACAGAATTAAGGGAAATTTTTCTTAAACTTAGAGTTCACTAAATATACACTGAACAAAAATCTAAACGCAAAATGTAGTGTTGGTCCCTGAAATAAATGATCCAAGAAAATTGTTCAAACACACGAAAAGCTTATTCCTCTCAAATGTAGTGCACAAATATGTTTACATCCCTGTTCGTGAGCATGTCTCCTTTGCCAAGATAATCCATCTACCTGACAGCTGTGGCATATCAAAAAGCTGATTAAAACGGCATGATCATTACACAGGTGCACTTTGTGCTGGGGACAATAAAAGGTCACTAAAATGTGCAGTGGTGTCACAACACAATGCCACAGATGTCTCAAGTTGAGGGCGCGTGCAATTGGCATGCTGACTGCAGGAATATCCACCAGATGTGTTGCCAGAGAATTTAATGTTAATTTCTCTACCATAAGCCACCTACAACGTACTCTGAGAATTTGTCAGTACATCCAACCGGCCTTACAACCGCAAACCACATGTATGACGTCGTCTGGGGGAGCAGTTTGCTGATCTCAACGTTGTAGTGCCATTTTATTTTACCAGGCAAGTCAGTTAAGAACAAATTCTTACTTCAATGACGGCCTAGGAACAGTGGGTTAACTGTCTTGTTCAGGGGCAGAACGACAGATTTTTACCTTGTCAGCTTGGGGATTCGATCTTGCAACCTTTAGGTTACTAGTCCAATGCTCTAACCACTAGGCTACCTGCCGCCCATTATGATACGGACAGGAATAATCTAGGGACAAGGAACACAATTGCATTTTATTGATGGCAATTTGAATGCACAGAGATACTGTGACGAGATCCTGAGGCACATTGTCGTACTTCAATGTAGCTTTCTTCACCGCATTCAATCTACAAACACAGCCTATTAGCTGCTACACATTAACTCAGCACCGGAATTTAAAAAACATCATTTATTACATACTGAGCGATCTGTTAGCAGAAGAAGTATTTTGTAAACAAAAGGTAAACAAATATGTTTGCTTTACAGAACCATCTTTTTTGTGTGTAGTTTTACAGAACATTTCCTGCAATTCAAAACATTTTTGCTATGGGGTGGAGATACATTGTCACTCTTTTAAAGCAAATTGTCTGCAATTCCACCATTACTTTTTGTGCCATGACTTATGCAAGGTTAATATGAAAGTAGTGAAAGTGACTAACAAAATCAATGGTTGCCCCCTGGGGGTCAGGAGCCCGGGGCACGTACACGGTCGGTAGTTCGGCCATGATTACGACAAGTTTAGATAGCTGGCTAGACTAACTAGACTAATTTACCAATCTACATTTTGTTCTACAAACATGAGTTCATTGAGTGACTGTCAGTGAGGGGAAAAAGGAAATCTGCAGCAAACAAGTTTGGAAATTGCACTTTTGTATTATATTATTCTGACTCTCAACAGTAAGTAAAGACGCCGACTGAAGTCAAAAACATTTCACATAAAGAACCGGACCTCGGTGTCCTCACGGCCGTGTATATGCCTCAACTTCTCAAAAATATAGACGGATTCGCAACCCAATTTGATATGCTCCTATAAACTTCACATGTTGATGCTCATGGGTCCTTTTACATGGAAATGACCCCAGAATGTCCACTTCTTCTCTCTCTCGCTCTCCATCTCTCTCTCTCTCTCCTGGCCTGGAGCATATGAGGGACACTGCGCATATGAGGGACGCTGAGCAGTGCTCTTTGCCTGATTAAGACCGTTTCCTTGGCAACCAGCTCAGCACAAACCATCCAGGGCCATAAAAACTAAGCATTACAGAGACCCAACAGACACACACTGAATACACGACTAGAAGAAACCAGTGCATGTTACTGTTGCCAAAATAGCACTTAGAACTCAATTCTGACTGCATTCATGTTGGGATCTTTGTTTGTGGCTTTTATGGGGAAAATTGACCCATATCAACACATTAAATTTCAATGTAGGCCTTTTTATCAATCATAAAACCACACAGGTATATTCCCCTCCTTTAAAAGGGACTGTCAAAAGTAAAGATATTACACATTTCCCTTTAAAATTGAGGTATATTAAGTAAAAATGACATATTCCACTAGTAACAGTTGGGAACATTACAAGTATATTTCGGTATGTTCCAACCCGAGGCTGGAATCATTGTTCTATGTGACAAGGTGTACGTGACGTGACCCTGAGGGACTTGAGTCACAGTGGTGGTAGAAGGTAGGAAGGAATCAGGACATGATGCAACATTCCACTCACTGTACATAGTGGGCATATGTAAAAATACTACTTTCCCTAGTCTAGAGTGCACTACTTCTGATCAGAACCACATAGCTGGGGTGTGTTTGTTTGTTTGTTTATGTGGATGGAAACGGTAAAGGAGGTCACTTGTTTGAGGTGATGGGTGGGACGCTTTTAATTCCTCCCAACCGGATATGATGACCCAAACAATTTATGGTTGTCTGCGGAATGGCACCCTGTTCCAAGTGTATATCCCGAATGGCACCCTATTTCAAGTTGTGCACTAGGGAGTGCCATTTGGGACGCATACATTACAATCTCATGAATGTACGGCCAATAGACTATAAGACTAATATACAAATGTAAACCGTTGAACTGCCTGCTCAAAAAGTCAACAGTAAGGCAATAAATTCCCAATTCAAGTTGGCCAACAGCTGTCGTTATTATATCAATTTATTTAGTTGACGGTAATAGATCTGCACAAATAGGCCTAGTCTACTCTGATATAGTAGGCCTAAAGCATACAACATAATGAGAATACTGGTTGTAGGCACTTGCTGAAAGATTATGTAAACAAAGGCAACAGCTGTCCCAAAACCACACGAGCGGTCCTAGTCTAAACTGATTGTAGCCTTTTGCGAAAAAATATTAAAAACACCCATAACTTTTGAGTTTGACAATCATGAAAGGGATGCATCTCCGGGCTTCCATATGGCCAATATCTCATTGCTGTACAACATGAAAAATAAGATCATAACCAAAAACTCATAAGAAACGCTCCTGAAAATACTGTCGGGTTCTTTACCTCAAATCCAGTGTGTGAATCGTTTTTTCGTCCACTCCCTCCTCCGGTTCCAACTCGATGTCTTTCTTTCCTCTCGCCTACTGTACGGTACTCCCGGATCTCATGCTCGCTCCTCCGTAGATGTTTGTGATATGGAAGGCTGCGGAAGTTTCCCTATATTAACCCAGTGTCACCGACAGTCCGACCCAGAGAACAGCGATGCATCCACGTTCACACAACCTCTGTATGTAGTGTTGCCCGTTTGCTGAACTTCCACGGTAGTTAAGAGTGCCGTGCGCACAGGGGTGCGCGTTGTGCATTTCATGGATTGTTCGTTTTCTTATTTTCTCTCCCCCTCGTTCAACAAAGTTGACATTGTTACAGTTCAGAGGAAATGTATAGTCAACCAGGCAAACAAATACAAGATTCTCCACCTTTTCCTCTACAACAGTTACTCAAATATGGTAGGCCTATATTACTAATTAAATCGATATAAATGAGAATACATACAAGGATCAGCGTAGTTAAAAGAAAAACCCAATCAGCTTTAGTATCAGCGATAGTGTGCTATGTAGGCATGTGAGTAGGGTTTCAATGCCAGTGTCTTTACCAAAATTCCCCGGTTTTCCACAAATCCTGGTTGGAAATACCTGGAATTAGGAGGGAATAAGAAATCCTGGAAAACTCCTACCAGGATTTCCTTAAAACCGGGGAATGTTACCAGAATGGTGCAACCCTGTGTATTAGACACATGTTGATATATTTATACCACTAACTAAACCGTGGGAATGTATTTCTATCTTATCATTGAGGATACCCAACCCACATTACGGTTTTGATTGAATAGGGCCTTATGTATTACTGAGAAGTTCCAACTAGCACCTGAATGCTGCATCATTCTTCATTCAGCCTTCTGAATATCCATCCCCACAGCAAAGTGATGAAGGCAGTCTAGCATACTGTACAGTCTAGCTGACACAGAGCAATATGAAAGGTATGGTCTAGCTGACTGGCCTTTACCACACAGGGCTCTGACTGATCATATAAATAATGCTCCTTCCTGCATGAGAAAAGGAAGTACGCTATAGATCCTGGGCACAAGGCCAAATGGCACCCTACTCATTTAGTGCACTACTTTTCATCCTGTGGTCAAAAGTAGTGCACTATATAGGGAATAATTTGTCATTTGGGACACAGATTCTGGGGATTGAGATGCAGGAGGCCTGCCATATTGCAGTAGAGTGGATTTTTAATTTGAGCTGTGTGCTCTGAGAAGCATTACAAATATCTTCTGCGTGACTGCAATGCACCACTTATCTCTCAGTGCAATTGTTCTGACTAGGCATAGTTGTCTGGTTCTTAATGATAAGCCATAGGATGGACTGAGTTAACATGAAGTATTCTCACTATTTCTATCTTTATCCAAATACTGTAATCAAATCTTATTTTAAATATAGCATTTAACATACAAAACAAATTCCTATCTTTTAGTTATCCAATGTAACATTAAACAAAAAAACAACAATTCAAATGACTTTGTATTAAAATATATACAACATTGTGTACAATAACAAAATACCTCAATGTACAATGTAAAACTATAAAAAAACTTTCAAGTACAAAATATCAAACTACCCATTCTACATCATCCCCACACCAGTCTAAAGCAGCGATTGATCTGTCAAAATATATTACTTCTACTGAAGTAGGAAACTACAGATGAAAGCCATGTTTCTCTCAGTCTACATGACGAAGAAAGCTGGTTTCTCTGATAAGATGTGGATGAGCAGGTTTATCTGAGATTGAAAAAATATAAAACTACTAGATAGCAAACTACCCAAATTATACATCATGTACTTGACCAGTACTGCCCAATCCTAACGTACCACACTACACTTATATAAATACTGTTTTTATTTGGACAGGTTTGTCCCAGATAAGGCCCATACACCTTTCTATCCATAATACTAAACTAGCAGGTTTCTTACAAATGGAAAATATAATAAAACATTCTACATAATCACCGTACCAGTTGGTAAACCAAAAGTAACCACCAGCTACTGACCATACCAACATTTCAGCCATGTTTCTCTGTCTCTCTATAGTACTAAACTAGCAGGTTTCTCAGCGATGGACAGCAGGTGTCTCCTAGCCGGGTCATTGACATCCCAGAGCCTCTGGAACTCAGTGATGAAGGGCAGGACTAGGTCCGGTTCCTCCGTGACCAGGATGTTCTCTTTGTTGCTCTGGATGGCTGTCAGCGTCCAGTTCAGGGAGCCGGTGATTAGGCGCCGGCCGTCCACCACGGCGAACTTGTGGTGCATGTGGACGGCGCCGAGTCACACCTCACACAGATGCCTGGGGAATGGAAGGGAATACACAGGATGAGAGGGGCCATGCTATATTATGAATACAGTCACAGTTGTGGTGCATTGTGGTGGAGTCACACCTCCCACAGAGTTGGACCTCACAGAGATTCCAAATAGAGAGAAACAGAAGAGAGACAGACAGACAGCTTGTGCCATTCATCATTTGTCTGTCTAAGGAAGTGGTTCCCAACCTTTTTTTTCTTAAAAAAAAAATTGTGGCACACCTTGATGGGATAAATAATTTTGCAGCACATCTAAAATGTCCCAGTTAATGTATTTAGTAGTAATGAACTCAATCTAACTGATCCAAACTGTATTTTGTTATACCCAGTGCTTGACTTGGGACTGAAATAGGTTCAGGTACTCATTTTGCATGCCGGTACTGTTTCTATTTAGGTGGAGGAGCGCCACAATACTTTGAACATATATTCTATAAAGGGGAACGTGAGCGCAAGCAGTAGAACATTTGAGGTACCAGTACTCAGCTCCTGCCCAAGTCAAGCACTGTATTTAACCCCTTAAGAGCGTCCCGCAAATCCGTGCTAGAAATAGAATATGTATACTAAACAAAAATATAAACGCAACATGTAAAGTGCTGGTCCCATGTTTCGTGAGCTGAAATAAAAGAGCCTAGATTTTTTTTTCATAGGCACAAAAAGCTTATTTCCCAAAAATGTGTGGCACAAATTTGTTTACATTCCTGTTAGTGAGCACTTCTCCTTTGCTAAGATAAACCATCCATCTGACAGGCATGACATATGAAGAAGATGATAATCATTACACAGGTGCACCTTGTGCTGAGAACAATAAAAGGCCACTCTAAAATGTTCAGTTTTGTCACAACACAATGCCACAGATGTCTCAAGTTGAGGGAGCGTGCAATTGGCATGCTGACTGCAGGAATGTCCACCAGAGCTGTTGCCAGATAATGTAATGTTTATTTCTCTACCATAAGCCGCCATTAACATCGTTTTAGAGAATTTGGCAGTACATCCAACCAGCCGTACAACAGAAAACTAAGTGTAACTATGCCAGCCCTGGACCTCCCCACATCCAGCTTCTTCGCCTGTGGGATCATCTGAGACCAGTCACCCTGACAACTGATGAAACTGTGGGTTTGCACAACCGAAGAATTTCTTAAAAAATGGTCAGAAACCGTTTCAGGGAAGCTCATCTGTGTGCTCATCGTCCTCACCAGTGTCTTGACCTGACTGCAGTTTGGCGTCGTAACCAACTTCAGTGGGCAAATGCTCACCTTCGATGGCCACTGGCACGCTGGAGAAGTTTGCTCTTCATGGACGAATCCTGGTTTCAACTGTACGGGGCAGATGGCAGAAAGCCTGTATGGCGTCGTGTGGGCGAAGCAATTTGCTGATGTCAACATTGTGAACAGAGTGTCCCATGATGGCGCTGGGGTTGTGGTATGGGCAGTCATAAGCTACAGACAACGAACACAATTGCATTTTATTGATGGCAATTTGAAGGCACAGAGATACTGAGGCACATTTTCGTGCCATTCATCCGCCACCAACACCTCATGTTTCAGCATGATAATGCACGGCCCCATGTCCCAAGGATCTGTACACAATTCCTGGATACGGAAAATTTCCCAGTTCTTCCATGGCCTGCATACTCACCAGACGTGTCACTTATTGAGCATGTTTGGGATGCTCTGGATCAACGTGTACGACAGCGTGTTCCAGTTCCCGTTAATATCCAGCAACTTCGCACAGCCATTGAAGAGGAGTGGGACAACATTCCACAGGCCACAATCAATAGACTGATCAACTCTATGTGAAGGAGATGTGTCGCACTGCATGAGGCAAATGGTGGTCACACCAGATACTGACATTTTATTTGATCTATGCCCCTACCTTTCTTTAAGGTACCTGTGACCAACAGATACATATCTGTTTTCCCAGTCATGTGAAATCCATAGATTTAGGGCCTAATTTATTTCAGTTAACGGATTTCCTTATACGAACTGTAACTCAGTAAAATCTTTGAAATTGTTGCATGATGCGTTTCTATTTTGTTCAGTGTAGCTCCGGTAAAATAGATCTTTAGTTTTGAACGGGCTGAACTAGAGACAAGTGTTTTTTCTGCATTGTGTAGGTGAAAGTTATGCAACCACAGACACAAAGCCATGCTCCATTGGTTTCTATGGCAGAGGCTTTGATACAGCTAGCCCAATCAGATTTGCCTGTGCTAATGGTTCTCGTGGGTGAAGTAAATTGATACAAAATGACTTTGCTTGTGATGCTCGCCCCTCAAATGATACAAATGTAGCCTAACCACAGCCTGAGCACACAGGACTTGAAACCACAATACAGATGTAACCGTGTGCTATTCAATGTATTTATCAGAGCTGCATTGGTGCTCCCAAGTCTACATTCCATGTGCAAATCCACAGCTTTCTGACTCGTCTGTGCTTGTGCTGGCAAGCCCACTAGGGCCAGACCACACTTGCAACATATTCTATCATCCCTCTGACTGCGTTCCTATTCTCTATATAGTAGGTCTGCCCAATTCATTGAATTCACATCGAAATATTTCCATATCGCAAGAGATCCATGTCTCATGCAATATTTTTGCATCTCAGCCTTGTGTAGGGTTTGTTTTTAAAGTTTACTCTGTGATTTGTCTCCTCTTGCGACTGCTTCCACACACACCAAGCTCCGCCCCGTCACTCAAGCGGTGCAGTTCCTCCTCCTCGCCGTTAGATTCACCTAGTTCACATGCTGTTCTGTTAAGTCAACCGATTGTTCCAAACAAGAACATTTTGCTTTCCACTTTTCTTCTTAATGTAAATCATTCTATTTCTATGATTCCAACAGTCTGCCCAAGAGTTTGATCTATATCACATGTCAAATAGCAATCACAGTGTTTGGTTAAAAACCTGTTTTATTCTAATTAGCTTTTCTGCCCACATCTTGCAGCCCTACACTAGTTCCGACCAAAAAGTAGTGTACTATATAGGGAATAGGGTGCCATTTGAGATGCAAACACTATCTCTGCATTATGAGCATGGACAGTGTGTAACTGACTACACTGAAGAAGTTGGGAGTGCAGAGCAGCATGATAAAACCACATTGTAAATCACATGAATTATGATTAGGCTATAACCAGGAACCAGGAACCACTCTGGGATCTAGTTATAACACTCCAGAAATAACTTTGACTGAATTGATTGATCAATAAGATCAAATGACTTCAGACTCTGCATTATCACCTCCTCCCCAGTTTTTCTCATGGCATGTTTGTCATTGCATACCTTAGAGAGCTATTTACAACTCAGAAATGTCAGATCAACTAGCCCATGTCAGCTAATATTTTTTGGCTAGGTTTTTAGCCCATAGATTTAGTTGTAATGTTTGAGTCAGACAAAAATTACATGAATACATATTAGAGAAGGCAAAATGTATATAATTCCAGAAAACAAACAAACCTGCAACATTTTCTCTCTGTCAACAAGAGGGGTGTGAACATTGTGCCATGAACAGTGCTTGTTCCCATAGAAATAGACATGGCGCGTGGGATGTCCCCCAATGCTGGAAGGGGGCCTGAGTGAAAAACTTTGGGAACCCCTGGCCCAACCTGATTTGCAGATGAGTGATGTCGGAGGATAGGGGATTGTACATAGCTAGGTGGTAGGTTCCAATAACTGCTTTAGGATTGGGCCTCTGCCATCAACCTACCTGCTCTGCGGATGGCCCCTATCTGGGAGCCGGTGATGAGGTGTAGTCCATGTCAGTGAGGATACGGATGGGGATGCCCCTGGTGTGGAGGGCCAGCACGGCCCGGCTCAGGTCCAGGTTGGTGAAGGCGAACACACACAGGTCCAAGGAGGAGGAGGCAGACAGGATGTGGCCCAGGAGACGGGTGAAGGAGGTGTTGATGTTGTGGGGTAAAGGACAGGGGCAGGGGCTGGAGGGGGGATGGGGAAAGAGGGAGGAAAGAGAAAGAATGGGAGAGGGAAAGAGGAGGGGAAGATGATGGGGACAGGGGAAGATGATGGGGGACAGAGGAGAGGAGGATAAGAGGGAGAGGAAAGGGAGAGAGAAGGAGTTACTGTGGAAGGTGTATCTACTGTATAGTAGTCACTCATTGAATCATTATTCCTATCCCATAGCAAAACATCTCAAATCAACAGAAAGGCTATCAAAAAACAGCCACATTCTTGGAGACATTGGATAGATATATTATTAATGAATATGATGGTGAGTAGTTAATGTTGACTGTACTGGCATCCCAAGTGGTACCCTAGGGCACTAGTATGCACTACTGGGCCACTACAGGGCCCTGGTAAAAGGTGCCATTTGGAACACATTCTATTACTTACAATGGTGAGTTAGGAGTGAAGAGACGCTCCGTGCAGGCGACCTCTGTAGGGAAAAAGACTTCTTTCAGGGGCCCTCTGGATATTTTCCTGGGCCAGAGACGACAGAAGAGCCAGCCCAACCACTCCACACTGAGAGTGAGGGCCACAGCCCCCAGACCCACGATCTTCACCATCTGAACCACTGACATCTGTGGGCAGCGGGAGAAGTTGTCATGAAAATGTTGAATGGAAGCGCTAAATTACATACAGTAGGCCTTCCCACCTTTCCCCTGCCTTTCAGCTCTTGGTTAGGATTAGCCTAGCTAGGGTGAAGTCTTGACAGCTAATGATAGTTGAGGTCTGTTGGATATGCAAAACAGCCATTAACTTGTGAACGGAGCTCGTTTTCACCAGCTTTATAAGGACAATGACATCGCTAGCAAATAATGGACCACTGCTGCAGCCCGGTGCAGAGGCTATAGCAACTTCGATAGTTAGCCAGCTAAATTAGTTTATTAGTCAGGGCCATCTAACTATCTTATCTCTGCAAGTCTGAGCTACCTTCATAAGCACAATATCTCAGTTCATACATGTTGTGTGCTAGAATGAACTCTTATTTTAAACCACTTTAGCTACCTTGACTTTTTTTCACCGTCGAGCATCTGTTTTCACGATGGACTTTTAGTTGAGTGGACTTCGAAGACGAAGGTCGACCAGTGCTCTAGAGCTGTCAATCAATTTAAAACTCGCGGGATATTTGCAACGTTTCCACCAATCAGTGGACAGTTGTTAAAACGGTTGAACATGTATTATTATTGTAATGAATTTAATGAAACAGCAGGGAGCAGGTCTCGAACCCTCGACCTTCTAGCCCGAGGTTCGGCGCGCTATCGACTGTGACGCAAAAACATACTAAAACGGCAGAGTCGATTTCCGCGCTTATAAACCCAGGGTCGTTACATTTTTTTGTGAAACGTATGGTGTAGAAAGAGGGGGTTGTTTGACAGGGTCAGAGAGGTTGGATGGGGATGATGGAATTAGTGAGGTTTGTAGGGAATCATTTTATTGTATTAGAAATGCAGGGTTAGTTAAGAGAATATATAGGTCGTGAAAGGATTCACACACCTGTACAGTTGGTGTATGTGTATGCACTTATCAGTTGGTTGCGATTCGCCAATAAAACTTAAAGAAGACAAAGAAGAAGATGACGCCAGTTGTTCATGTTAACATCCGGTTCTGAAGGCGATCTCAGGAGGAAAAATGGCTGAAGCAGATGTTCTGTTTGAATCAGATGGCGTGTCGAGTGGAGATGAGAATCATTTGATTACAGTGACGAATGCAAAAGGAAATAAGAGAAGTAAAAGTGGTAGTGGAACCTAGTAAATCCAAATCTTGTTCTGAGTATTTGTTGGTTGGAATAGGGGTTTTGGCTCGAGGTTGTTTCCTGGGAGATCCGTTTGAAGTCTCTATTAAAATTGTGGATGCGTTGGATGAGGTGGCGTCGATGAGTGTTATCAATGGTGTTATCTCTGGGGTGGCGCTAGAAGTAAATGCAAAGGATATACAAGAAGAATTGGGTCAAGTGGTTGGTGCACAACAACGGATGCAGAAACCCACTTCATCCAGCCATTCTATTGTGTTTATTTATGAAGAGTCTCTCTCTTCTCACGTGTATTTGGGTTATATGGGATTTCATGCAAGAGCCTTCATGCCCAAACCCATGCAGTGTGATAAATATAAATTATTTGGTCATGTCAAGTGTATGTGGACGGGAGGTGTATTCTATGCCAGCTGAGCCTAAATGCTGCAAATGTGGTGGTGAACATGCACCCGATTTTCTGAAGTGTCCTGTTAGGGTGAATGAGACGTATGGGCAAGAGTAAGGGCTGTCCAGAATGTATCTGAAGGCATTGAGACGAGTGGAAGGAGTGAAGTTGAAAAAGTGATTGTAGTAGTAGAAACAATATGTTCCGTGTTAACAGAGGGATCATGACATTTAGCATATTAAGGTGGACTTTATAGCATTTATTAACTTGGTTTTCAACTACACAGCACAAACGGAGAGGAAATCGGAGAAAATAGGCATCTTTGTGTGTGTGTGCCTGGGCATTTCTGGGGACTCAGTGGGACTGTTTGTGTGTTTTGTTTCAATACTCCGTACATTAGGTGGCGGCAATATACCAATAGGTGTAGTTTGCCGTAACTTTAAAGAAGAAGAAGAACTTCCGGTTCTCCTTGCTTGATTTCTTCACTAAAAAGCCGGAGTGTGGTCTTAGGAAAGGTAGCTAAACAAATACATGGTTTCATGGAAAAATGATATAATATAAGCTAGCTTGATTATATATAATGTTGTTCTTTCCATTATTAATAACGAACCATTCGGTTTCATGATACTATACCATCGGCAAGGAAAGATGTTGGAGAGTTAACTGAGTTTATGACAACAACACACGTTGTTGTTGTAGTAGCTAAACTAGCTAGCTACATGCACCTAGCTAGCTAGCAGGATTATATTGTTAATTTACAGTTTACTAAACGTTGAGTTGATTGAACGACTGCGATCCATTCCGTTACAAAATTGCATTATTTGTTTTTGATGTACATTTGCTCCACAGAGTTTAGCCAACTATCTAGCTAACGTTACGGTACACGTGAAGACTACCTAATATGGGTCGCCGCAAGTCCAAGAAAGCCCCCAAAGAAGAAGCTTACTGGAAATTTGGACACTCAATTCACCTGTCCGTTCTGCAATCACGAAAAGTCATGTGATGTGAAAATGTAAGTAACAAAGTACAGTATATTAAGTGTATATATACTCCCGTTCAGAAGTTTGGGGTCACTTAGAAATGTTCTTGTTTTTTGTCATTTAAAATAACATCAACTTGATCAGAAATACAGTGTAGACATGGTTAATGTCTGATTTTTGTAAACGTCTGATTTTTAAAAATAGAATATCTACATAGGTGTACAGAGGCCCATTATCAGCAACCATCACTCCAATGGCACGTTGTGTTAGCTAATCCAAGTTTTTATAATTTTTAAAGGCTTATTGTTCATTGGAAAACCCTTTTATGTTAGCACAGCTGAAAACTGTTGTCCTGATTAAAAAAGCAATATAACTGGCCTTCTTTAGACTTGTTGAGTATCTGGAGCATCAGTATTTGTGGGTTCGATTACAGGCTCAAAATGGCTAGAAACAAAACTTTCTTCTGAAACTCATCAGTCTAGTCTTGTTCTGAGAAATGAACAAGTTCCACAGACATGTGACTAACATAAATTGAATAATGTGTCCAGTCAGTATCTGGTATGGCCACCAGCTGCATTAAGTACTGCAGTGCATCTCCCCCCATGGACTGCACCAGATGATGCTGTGACATTCCGTCCCAGACCATGGCGGACCCTCCTCCAAATCGATCCCGCTCCAGAGTACAGGCCTCGGTGTAACGCTCATTCCTTCGATGATAAACGCGAATCCGACCATCACCCCTGGTGAGACAAAACTGTGACTCGTCACTGAAGAGCAGTTTTTGCCAGTCCTGTCTGGTCCAGCGACGGTGGGTTTGTGCCCATAGGTGACATTGTTGCCAGTGATGTCTGGTGAGGACCTGCCTTACAACAGGCCTACAAGCCCTCAGTCCAGCCTCTCAGCCTATTGCAGACTGTCTGAGCACTGATGGAGGGATTGTGCGTTCCTGGTGTAACTCGGGTAGTTGTTGTTGCCATCCTGTACCTGTCCTGCAGGTGTGATGTTCGGCTGTACTGATCCTGTGGTCTGCCACTGCGAGGACGATCAGCAGTCTGTCCTATCTCCCTGTAGCGCTGTCTTAGGTGTCTCACAGTACAGACATTGCAATTTATTGCCCTGGCCACATCTGCAGTCCTCATGCCTCCTTGCAGCATGCCTAAGGCACGTTCACGCAGATGAGCAGGGACCCTCGGCATCTTTCTTTTGGTGTTTTTCAGAGTCGGTAGAAAGGCCTCTTTTAGTGTCCTAAGTTTTCATAACTGTGACCTTAATTGCCTACCTTCTGTAAGCTGTTAGTGTCTTAATGACCGTTCCACAGCTGCATGTTCATTAATTGTTTATGGTTCATTGAACAAGTATGGGAAACAGTGTTTAAACCCATTACAATGAAGTTCTGTGTGAAGTTATTTGGATTTTTACGAATTACCTTTGAAAGGGCGGGGTCCTGAAAAGGGATGTTTTTTTTTTGTTGCTGAGTTTATATATGCATACTTTTCTTTATTTTTACAATTTTCTACATTGTAGAGTAACAGTGATGACATCAAAACTATGAAATAACACATGGAATCATGTGGTAGCCAAAAAGTGAACAAATCAAAATATATTTTAGATTCTTCAAAGTAGCCACACTTTTGAGTTGATGTTTTGCACACTCTTGGCACTTAAACAAATCTAAATATATGAGATTTTTCAAACACTTTTTGGGGTACTACATGATTCCATGTGTTATTTCATAGTTTTGATGTCTTCTACAATGTATATCTACAAAAACCCTGGAATGAGTAGGCGTCCAAACTTTTGATTTGTACCATGTAGAGGTCGACCGATTTTATAATTTTTCAATACCGATAATTGGAGGACCCAAAAAAGCCGATACCGATTAATCGGCCGTTTAAAGAAATTTTTTTATTATTTATTATTATTTTGTAACTATTTTTTAAAAATGTATTTGTAATAATGACAATTACAACGATACTGAATGAACAGTGAACACTTTTATTTTAACTTAATATAATGCATAAATAAAATCAATTTAGTCTCAAATAAATAATGAAACATGCCCAATTTGGTTTAAATAATACAAAAAGAAAGTAAAAGTGCACAGTATTGGAGAAGAAATTAAAAATGCATTTGATTGGATTTGAAGTGCAATATGTGCCATGTAAAAAGCTAACGTTTAAGTTCGTTGCTCAGAACATATGAAAGCTGGTGGTTCCATATTCCCAGTTCTTCAATATTCCCAGTTAAGAAGTTTTAGGTTGTAGTTATTATTAGGAATTATAACGTGTCAACTATTTCTCTATACCATTTGTATTTCATATACCTTTGTCTATTGTATGTTCTAATTGGCACATTAGTAATGCCAGCCTAATCTCAGGAGTGGATAGGCTTGAAGTCATAAACAGCGCTGTGATTAAAGTATTGCTAAGAGCTGCTGGCAAACGCAGTAAAGTGCTGAATGAATGCTTCTGACGAGCCTGATGCTGCCTACCACAGCTCAGTCAGACTGCTCTATCAATTATCAAATCATAAACTTAATTATAGTATAATAAACACATAAATACGAGTCTTTGGTCATTAATATAGTCAAACCGAAACTATAATTTAAAAAACAAAACGTTTATTTCAGTGAAATACGAGCGTTCTGTATTTTATCAGACGGGTGGCAACCATAAGTCTTAATATTGCTGTTACATTGCACAACCTTCAATGTTATGTCATAATTATGTAAAATTCTTGCAAATTTGTTCGCAACGAGCCAGGCGGCCCAAACAGTTGCATATACCTTGACTCTGAGTGCAATGAACGCAAGAGAAGTGACACAATTTCCTAGTTAATATTACCTGCTAACATAATAAAAAAAAAAAAACAAATATGCAGGTTTAAAAATATATCAACTTCTGTGTATTGATTTTTAGAAAGGCGTTGATGTTTATGGTTAGGTACATTCGTGCAACGATTGTGCTTTTTTCGTGAGTGCGCTTTTGTTAAATCATCCCACGTTTGTCGAAGTAGGCTGTGATTCGATGATAAATTAACAGGCACCGCATTGATTATATGCAACACAGGGCAAGCTAGTAAACTACATGGTTGATGATATTACTAGGTTAACTAGTGGTTATGTGAAGATTGATTGTTTTTATAAGAAGTTTAATACTAGCTAGCAACTTACCTTGGCTACTTGCTGCACTCGTGTAACAGGTGGTCAGCCTGCCACGTTTCCTCGTGCAGTGCAATGTAATCGGCCATAATCGGCATCCAAAAATGCAGATTACCAATTTTTATAATGAAAACTTGAAATCGGCCATACCTATTAATCGGTCGACCTCTAGTAGTGTGTGTGTATACATAGATTCTAGCTTCCATTATTCTGCAATATTAAAGCTGATCTGAAAAAATAAATAAAGTACAGTATGGCTATCTCCCAAATGGCAAATCAAAAGAGAACCATCGCGCTCTTCTAAAGGTTTGACTGGTGCGTAAAACCTGCAAATTCAGTAAAGGAAGAGGTGTAATGGGTTAGCACTAAAAAATATGTTTCATAAAGCTTCATTGTTCAATGTTTTACATTTTTTACTGCATCAAAGGATAGCATACACAGACGTTACCTCCCAAATGGCACCCTATTCCATACGTACTTTGACCAGAACCCTATGTGCCCTGGTCAAAAGCACACTACGTGACCATAGGTATGTGGACACCTGCTTGTCGTACATCACATTCCAAAGTCAATGGGCATTAATATGGAGTTGGTCCACTCGCTTTTCTGCCTACACTCTTTTGAAAATAGCTTTCCACTAGATGTTGGAGCATTGCTGTGGGGCCTGGCTTGCTCGGCTTTCCAAATAATCTGAAAGATGTTCGATGGGGTTGAGGTCAGGGCTTTGTGCAGGCCAGTCAAGTTCTTCCACAACGATCTCGACAAACCATTTAGGTATGGACCTCACTTTGTGCACAGGGGCATTGTCATGCTGAAACAGGAAAGGGCCTTCCTAAACTGTTGCCACAAAGTTGGAAGCACAGAATCGTCTAGAATGTCATTGTATTCTATAGCATTAAGATTTCCCTTCACTGGAACTAAGGGGCCTAGCACAAACCATGGAAAAACAGCCCCAGACTATTATTCCTCCTCCACTGAACTTTACAGTTAGTACTATGCATTGTGGCAGGTAGCGTTCTCCTGGCATCGACGAAACCCAGATTAGCCTGTTGGACTGCAGACGGTGAAGCATGATTCATCACGCCAGAGAACGTGTTTCCACTGCTCCAGAGTCCCAATTGCGGCGTGCCCCACACCACTCCAGCTGACACTTGGCATGGTGATCTTGAGGCTTCTGTGCAGCTGCTCGGCAATGGATTTCATGAAGCTCCCGACGAACAGTTCTTGTGTTGACGTTGCTTCAAGAGGCAGTTTGGGACTCGGTAGTGAGTGTTGCAACCAAGGACAGATGGGTTTTACGCTTCAGCACTCGGTGGTCCCATTCTGTGAACTTGTGTGACCTACCACTTCACGGCAGAGCTGTTGTTGCTCCTAGACGTTTCCACTTCACATTAACAGCACTTACAGTTGACCGGGCAGTTCATGCAGGGCAGAATTTGGACAAACTGACTTGTTGGAAAGGTGGAATCCTATGACTGTGCCATCTTTAAAGTCACTGAGCTCTTCAGTAAGGCCATTCTACTGCCACTGTTTGTCTATGGAGATGCATGGCTGTGTGCTCAATTTTATACACCTGTCAGTGACGGGTGTGGCTGAAATAGTCAAATCTACTAATTCAAAGGGATATCCACATACTTGTGTGTAATGTTATATATTTTAGTGTAGTTCTCTAGGAGGTACTGCACCTCAGGCTGTAGCTCTGACATTTTAATGATGCAACTATTTATTAATACTTTGTTTAAACTTTTGATTTTCTTGTATTGCCAACAGGGAAAGGACCAGAAATACTGGGATAATATCATGCACAGTTTGCCTGGAGGAGTTCCAAACCCCCCATTACCTGTATCCTTTGAAGTCTATTGAACTCACCCAACAGCTATTGTTCTCATAATCACATTGAGTATGTTTACATGCACGCTAATAATTTGATATTAAACTGCAGAACGACAAATGTTTGTCAGCTCGGGGATTCGATCTTGCAACCTTTCGGTTACTTGTCCAACGCTTTAACCACGAGGCTACCTGCCGCCCCATATGCAGTTTTTATAAAAACTGTTCTTCACTTTGTACATGACAAAGTAGCCCGACGTGGTGGATTCACAGACCTCCACGGACAAGGAGGGTGAAAAGATATCCATTATAATAAAAGCACTGCATGAATCTCTTATTTTTGGTATGAGACCAAATAGGCTTTTATATACATTTCATGAAATTCTACATCATTTTACATAACTGGAGACTTTTGTTAATACCACCACAGGGCAGAGAACACCTGAGCACATGCTGCAGCACCGGAGACGATCAGAATCTTTTTGTTAATACCACAACAGAGCAGAGAACACCTGAGCGCATGCTGCAGCACCGGAGACGATCAGAATCTTTTGTTAATACCACAACAGAGCAGAGAACAACTGTTAGAGCGGACATGCTGCAGCACCAGGAGACGATCAGAATCTTTTGTTAATACCACAACAGAGCAGAGAACACCTGAGCGCATGCTGCAGCACAGAAATCTTTTGTTAATACCACAACAGGAGAGACGATCAGAATCTTTTTGTTAATACCACAACAGAGCAGGACAACACCTGAGCACATGCTGCAGCACCGGAGACGATCAGAATCTTTTGTTAATACCACAACAGAGCAGAGAACAACTGAGCGCATGCTGCAGCACCGAGACGATCAGAATCTTTTGTTAATACCACAACAGAGCAGAGAACACCTGAGCGCATGCTGCAGAACCGGCAGGAGACGCGCATCAGAATCTTTTGTTAATACCACAACAGAGCAGGACAACACCTGAGCGCATGCTGCAGCACCGGAGACGATCAGAATCTTTGTTAATACCACAACAGAGCAGGACAACACCTGAGCGCATTGCAGCACCGGAGACGTTGATTTCTATACAGCCTATTTAAAAACTAAAGGAAAGTTTAAGTTTGGAACAGTACTAAAGTTGTCTCTCAACTGTAAATATTCAGCACAACTGAACTAGTCACTACGGAAGTATGGCCTATACGCATTTGTAAACTATTTTCACTTGGGAAACTATCATTTTCAAATATATTCTATTTTATTCCAAGATATTGTTACAAAATAGATGTGTGCAGACTGTGATTAGGGCATGGGAGTATAAGTTAAATTAACAGACTTGGCTTCCATAGCTCACCGCATGATCCTCAAACCAAAGACCAGCCAAACTCATCTTTCTAAACGTGAATTCCAAGGCACTGTAGAATGATTGCATAGCCTAATAAGGCATATTTTGTTTTAATTTAATTCTAAGTAATAATACAAAAATAATAATATTTATTTCAAGTTAGTATGTTAATACTTGTTTTATGGATCTCCCTCACATTTCTCAAATTGAGAACACGGGGCTGCATGGTCAAATTAATTCTGATAGGCCTAAATATGATTTATTTATAATGACCACTATTCCCATAAACGATAGAATGACAAACTAAATCAATATGTAGTCTATAGCAGCCTAGGTAGATAGCCTAAATGGTGGTAGTACTGTGTTTGTTTTTCGCTCTGGCGGTGGCATGAAGGATGAACTGTAGGCGTGTGTGTAGAGGCCCGTCGGTCGGAGGCGTGACCACTTTGAGAGGCCAAATCCGACGTGACAAAAACCTGACCAGGGTTCGCTAAAACGGTTGTCCTCAAAACAGTCTTGTACAATGCACTGAACTCGACCTACTGAGTGCTTAGCTTACAGAAACGTGCCCCCTCTATTGCGTATGCAGACAAACTGATCCACCGCATGGACCTTTACCACGACACCAACGAGAGCTAGGATCCACATTCACAACGTGTCCGTCACGATGGTCATTACCTACGGGCCCAGAACGACACGAGGACCACTGCTGTCCTTTCAGCACCAAGATTCTAAGTGCTCAAAATCACTCTAGATGTAGCCGACAACTAATAGTCCTTCTCATCCCTTATTACAAATGGAAGATTATCACTTCTCACAATGGTGCTCGTTTAGTAACGTTAGAACAAAGAGAAGTCAATGTCTCGCAGGATCGCAATGTGTAATTTGTGTTTTACGTAGCAGATCAGAATATAATAATAATAATAATATAATGGCATATAGTCTGCTTTACCAGGCCTGTAATGTTACACCAGAAACACCTCTTCTGTCGTTTCTTATCTGAAGCTGAGTAGTCCTCTTTTTTTACCAAGACTCAACAGTGTGCACGCCGCAGGCAACGCTTTGATGCAAAAATAACAAGAAATGTTAATATTTTAACACCATCTGCTTCCATTTGGTCACAAAACAGTAATTCAAGAAGATCTAAATTCATATTCCCATGAAACTGATTGAGATCAAATGATTGACAGGCAGTCTGAACATTTCACCAGTAAAACGTGAAGAATTACCATTCACCACTGACAGTGATAACGACCTACTCTGAAATGAGGTATGACTAACTTGGTGTTTGAGGGTATTAAACATTTGACATTTTCTTGAGACAAGACGTGTGGGCCTATAGGCAGTTTTTAATCAAACTATTATATTCATCTGACTATCCACAATAATCACATTACCGTGTGCATGTAACCGTACTAGTTGATACGTAATCAATAAGACTGCAGCAATGGTCATTTCCTAAGGATGTAATGCCCATATCCAATGGGATTGGCTATTATGATAAGATTGTTTTATAGGTATTTTAACATCAGGAATGCTAACAGCACAGTAAGTTCCTCTGGATAAGAGCATCTGATAAATGGCTCAAATGTAAATAAACCAATGACTAGACAGCTGCATGCATTCACATCTACTCCAATCTCCTGTTGCTAACATTTTCTAGGTTGAGTGTGTCTATAAGTTACATGTCCCTTACCTTACTCTCTAAGATCTGTCAGAGCCTGTGGATGTGTACAGTGATTGGATAGACGCTTGTGAAGCAGCCAATCAGTAGCCCAGGCTCACCGGGGCGGAAGACCTCACGTTGGAACAGGAAGCTGATTTAGAGGTGGCGCTCGTCTGTTTCTCACCAATCACTGCCAGTCTTCAGCTCAAGATGATGGTCCCCGTTCCAGGCCGACTACATTGCAGACGTCGCATTGCATCAACCAATAGTTGCCACGTCATCAACTGCTGTTGGGCATCATATTGCTGTTTCATGTGGTTAGCTGATATGTGAACCAACTATCCAGATGTTGTGAGATCTGGCAGATGCCTACAATGTAGTCAGCCTGGTAAGCAACCTCTGACCTTTACCTCACCGCACATCTCCCACACTAGTGACCTGGCGTCCACCGAGACTGTCTTGAGTAGCCATAGTTCAGTCCAGAGCCCTATATAGGTTACGCCCCAAATGGCACCCCATTCCCTATGTAGGGCACTACTTTTGACCTGCTCCCGTAGGGCTCGGGTGGAAAATAGTGCACAATATAGGGAATAGGGTTCCATGTGGGATGTGACCTTAGAGGTATATATGACTCTGGTTAAGTCAACCTATTCCCCTACTCACCGTTTTAATTCATACAGACTTCATTTTAGCGGTCAGTTGTCATGGCTCCTAGCTTACTGGTAGGATTATACAGTTAGTTGCAGCTCTTGGGTTAGTTTCTGTTTTACCACAATTAGTTTTACTCTCCCCTGTGTACAGAGATACACAATACCACAGAGTACAGCAATACCATAGTGTTGGGTCATTCCATTGGGTATATTTGGTGTAACTCTGAGTGTGTTTATGCAGAGTAACCTACTGGGGTGTTCCAGAAAGTAGGATTGTAAAGTTAGCCAGCTAACTTTGATATGCAGTTAAATATATCTTTATTTTATATTTAGAAAGCTAAACTTGAATATGGGTTGTTGTTGGTTGTCAAGTCAATTATACCATGACGATTTCAAGTTGGATTTTGTTGGGACTGTTAGCTGGCTACGTCATTGATCCTGCTTTCTGGAACAGTCTAAACTCTCAAGTGGATTATGAAATATTTTCTAAGAATATCCCAGGTCCTTTTTCTTAATGTGAAAATGGTTACGGTATCTCCCTGAAGACATGTTGCACCATTCCTTTGTTAGAGAAAATGTACTAAAAGCGAGAGGTAGGATGGTACATAAACAGTAGGTCCAAATTAGTATTATTGATTTGATTATTTTAGTTTTTCAAATGATAAGAAAATTGCCAATGATTTGCTATTGGTTGCCCGTTGTAATATTGTAATGATTTTTATTTTCAATGTGACAAATTAAAAAGTGTTGTATTTTGACATCCACAATGAATGTGTCTGTGTTGCCGGTCTGAGAGTTAACCAGCTATATAGAGCATGTTTCTACTGGAGAGACATGCCGTTTCATTACCTGATAGTAGGCTAGCTAGAGGAAACCACCAAACTGTACAGTTTACCACTAAAACCTTAACATTTTCCTCGTCATAACTCAGATGTGAGCACCGTGTGTGTATGTTTGCCCCAATGCATTTGTGTGATTGTGTGCGTTGCCCATGGTTCTCAGCTGTGGATATTGACAATGAGTTATGATCACGATGATGAGTGGTTATCAGTTTGTTATATCCCTCCATCCCTATCTCAATCTCTCCTCTCATTCCGCATGTGAGGTCAAGTGTCACTCTAGTCTCTGTTGTCAAGGCTGCCAATAACCCACACAATGGTGCCATGGCAACCGTTTCCAAGTAACAAGTATTTTGTTTCTAGACACCTAGAGCTGTGCTCACACAACTTGCCATTTTAGTAACTTTTACACATCCACCATTAACAAGTTGCATAATGTATGTGCATGTAATTGCTGCATTTAAACACGATGCAAATTAGTAAGGAATGTTTACAGGGCATAGAAACAGTTGATTGTGTTATGTACAGTGGTGTTGGGTACAGTAGCTTTGTGCTAAAATATTTTTGCAGCGTTTGAATCACTTTCATCTCGTGGTATTAACTCGAGTTGCAGAATTGGGATAAAAAGTCTACCCTTTTGGCTTATAGCTGGCTGTCTGGAACCAAATAATGTGGCCACGGCTTTGTTTCATCTGTTAGGAAGAATGACAACAAGTAGTGCATGCTGTGTCTAGAGAATGACAACAAGTAGTGCATGCTGTGTCTAGAGAATGACAACAAGTAGTGCATGCTGTGTCTAGAGAATGACAACAAGTAGTGCATGCTGTGTCTAGAGAATGGCAACAAGTAGTGCATGCTGTGTCTAGAGAATGACAACAAGTAGTGCATGCTGTGTCTAGAGAATGACAACAAGTAGTGCATGCTGTGTCTAGAGATTGTAGAAGAGAATGACAGGGAATGTTCCTAACCACTGCCAAAATGTAGTGGTTTTCGTAGTGCACTGTGTCTAGAGATTGTAGAAGAGGCAGCTGCCGTGGCGTCACCCAGGTGGGTGCAACAAGATTGGCAATGGAGGAGGCGGGTCCTATAGAGGAACTGGCCATCAGAGACGCAGATGTGGTGCACTGATGAAGAGATCCGGGCAGTTTTCTCTCTGGCTGTACCATCGATGCCCCGTCTGCTGAAGCTACACTGCCTTTCCAATCCAAACGGCCTCAACTCCCAGCCTTTCATCAGAAGCCAAATGGAGACATTCGATGTCCATTTCTACCATCTGTTTTAATTTTGTTTAGCTTTTATGCGCTTTGGAGATTAACTAATGAAAAGCTCTGCAAGTTAAATTTATTATCACAAAACAATGCCATGAAATGACTAAATATACAAGGAAACCTAACGTTAATTTATTGGAAATACATTATCAACAATAATAATGTACTAAAATGTATTTCAACCCATTTCTCCCCAACACCGCTAGAGAATGCCAATCTGCAACCATTCATCAGTTAGGGGGTGTATTTATTATGAAACAAACAAAAGCCAACACTCTGAAATATTGAGGGACATACCTAAACTTGTCCAATAAGAAACTCTTGTTTTTGTTACAAAAGTTTAGAGTTTCAAAACATTTTTGCTACAGTGTGCACTAATGAATACACCAGAGCCTTGACACTGTAGTATCCTGGGTGACCCAGACTGGAACACAGTGTTTCATTGTGAGCGCAGAATTCAGTCTAGTTTAACCGGGGCCAGGCTATCAAAATATTCCCCAGATCCCTTGGTGAGATGGAAGTCGAGAGTGAAGCTGCCTCTAGACAGGTCAATTTGGGCATCTTCACCAGAAGTGGTTTAGGTTAGGATTTGGGGAGGTGAATTGATCCTAGATCTATGCCTAAGGGCAACTTCTATCTGGAGCTGGAACATCAGCCACCGCAATGTCGTCCTTAAAGTTGTCCCTAGACACTGATCTAAGGTTAGTTTAATCCTTGGGAGGGAAAGCTGGTCCTAGATCAGTCTACAGTATCTGGTGCTGATATGGTATGTCAGCCACCACAATGTCGTCCTTAAAGTTGTCCCTAGACACTGATCTAAGGATAGTTTTAGCCTTGGGAGGGAAAGCTGGTCCTAGATCAGTCTACAGTATCTGGTGCTGATATGTTATGTCAGCCACCGTGATGCAAAGCCTTAACATGTCTTCATGTGTTACCGTCTCTAGCTGTCGCTGCAGACGTCAAAGTCCCACTCAGTTGTAGCATGTGGTTATATAAATAGTGATGGGAGAGAGGGGGGGGGGGGTCACAGGGGGGTGGTAGTGTTGTCATGTACCAGCACAGGTGAAAATACAAGGTTTCTCTTTATCCCTACACACTTGTCAAGGAGTTGATTGGGCGCTATACTATAGGTGAAAAATGTATATAGGAAGTGAGTGGCCTGTGTCGTCCAGCAGCCGCTGACATGGCATGCATGCCAGAGACGGCGTGGGTTTGAATCCAGCCCACTGCCCTTGGACCCTTCCCCTATCTGTCCTGTCTTTCCAACACTATCTGTCCTGTCTTTCCAACACTATCTGTCCTGTCTTTCCAACACTATCTGTCCTGTCTTTCCAACACCATCTTTTCAATAAAGCGAGAAAAAAAAATAGAAAGGGAATATACCTCGTCCATAAAAATAAGAGTATTTTTGTTGGAATGATTATAGGTCAATTGTCGATGCAATAGCTTCCACTGCGGCTACGCGTATTCTCAAGCAATAACATCGACATCTGTATTATCAACCCAAGAATACCCGTGGTCGAGACGGGAGCACCAGGTAAAAATCCTCCCTCCATCCTGTCTTCTCCTCTTTCATTCTCTCCTCTTCTTCATTCTTGACTCGTAGAATGACAGATGGGAGGGAGGAGGGGGTCGAAGACATCTGTGAAAATGGTGGCCTGGGTAAGAAAAGTGTTGGATTAGAAAACAAACAATAACATGCACTGTACACAAAGACAGAAATCGGTGCCTGAAGTGAACTGGTATCAAACAAGCTTTTAACCTACTGTAGCTCTCTCCCTGCCTGCCTGCCTGTCTCATTCTCTCTCGTCCTCTCCCATTCTCTCTCTGTCCTCTCCCATTCTCTCTCGCCTCTCCCACCCTCTCTCTCGTCCTCTCTCCCCTTTTATTTTTCTCTCTTCCTGCCTCCCTCCCTCCTGCTCTCTAACTCCTCTCTCTGTCTGTCCCATTGCGAATAAGGCAGTCAGCATGACTCAACCACACTCTCACTTTCTAATTAGAGACAGTGGATGTCAATCAACAGCTGGGAGTAGAAGAGGAGAGGGAGAGATTGAATGTATCAGCACCATGGACAGCTCCCTGTGGAGAACTCAGGGCTGGTTTACAGACATTGAGTTTACTCCTCTCTCTAACACACACTCTTTCTACCACTACTGTTGAATTTCAGGTTTATATCTTGATTATATTCTCTCTACCAGCCCATCAATCACATGGTGTAACCTGTACCTTGAATAGAGGAAATGAGAGAGAGTCCCACTCTGTCAAAACTCGCACCAACCTTCTTCCTGTCTGTCTACTTCCCTCTCATCGTCATTGACAGGAAGTGCCAAAACAAGTCCGACACGTCAAGTATTCTGACACTATATCCCTCATTACCTGGCTTACAGCTTTCTCTCTCTCCTCTCTTCCACTCTCTCTCTCTCTCATGTGGTAGACACTAGCAGAGAGGGTGTTTACTGGTAGGCTATGAGAACAGCAAGCTCATCATTAAAGGAGGACATTCCTCCTCTACATTACTGTTGGAACAAAAGCACTGCTGTCAATATGTTGCTGCTGTTTGTCTACAGCATCAGCTCTCCTCCAGGCCCCTATAGCCACTAATGCTGGAGTCAGAGTCACTATTCTCGAACTTTAGGGATCCATTGACAACGTGATCAATCTGTAGCAAATGTATTGTATTTTGTTCCTCATAGTTTTTGGCGTCACTTAGTGACAAAGAAAGATGGTATTTTGTAGAAGAGGGATCACCTAAGTATACTGAAGGCTAAATACACAGTAATGACTATTCCATAAAGACACCTTCTGACCATTGTTAATAGCAGCACCTGTTTTGTCGTCTCACGTGAGATGATTGTGTATCAGGGTTTCTTTGTTTGTCGATACTGTACATCCGGTACATCCAGTTCCTCTAAGTGGAACATAGTAAAGCTACTCAGAATAGCAGTGAACTGATTCTTTCAGCCTTATACTGCACACTGTTCATTTCCCCCTCAAGTAACAGACCTTAAAGCAGCCATCAGCAGTAGAAACGCTGAGGGGATGGGTCTGGAGAAATGCAACCACTCTCAAATTCACTGACATAGCTTTGGATGCAAGGACTGACCATGCAAGATATCAAAATGATAGTTTTAATCATGTTTTGGGTTCTGATGAGGTACGACAGTTGAACTACGCTCATGAGGCATTTATTTATAGGTTAGGTTATATTCTTCAAGAATCAATTGGTACATATTACTTTATAAGTAAAATAAATTGATGTAGCAACTGCTGATTTCCCTTTGAATTCTTCCTAAAATAAAGAAATTAAATAACATTCCAAGAACAACAAAATACCTAACCAATAAAACACCGTAGAATAATATTCTGTGATATTGTTGACAGTTTTGACAGTGCATGTTTATTTTTAATGGGACCTGTCTATTCATCAACAAATTCCTGCTTCCTTCCATCAATAAACAATGTGTTATTCATCTATACTGAACAAAAATAGAAACGTAACATGTAAAGTGTTGGTCCCCATGTTTCATGAGCTGAAGTAAAAGATAATCCACCCATCTGACAGGTGTGGCTTATCAAGAAACTGATTAAACAGCATGATCATTACACAGGTGCACCTTGTGCTGGGGACAATACTCGGCCACTCTTAAATGTGCAGTTTTGTCACACAACACAATGCCACAGATGTCTACATTTTGAGGGAGCATGCAATTGACATGCTGACTGTAGGAATGTCCACCAGAGCTGTTGCCAAATAATTTAATGTTAATTTCTCTACCATAAGTCGCCTCCAACGTCGGTTTAGATAAATTGGCAGTACACTCGACCAGCCTCGCAAACGTAGGCCACGTGTAACCACGCCAGCCCAGGACCTCCACATCTGGCTTCTTGACCTGCATGATCATCTGAGACCAGGCACCCTGACAGCTGATGAAATTGAGGAGTATTTCTGTCTGTAATCATGCCCCTTTGTGGGAAAAACTCATTCTGAATGGCTGGGCCTGGTTCTACAGCACCTCTGCCCAGTCATGTGAAACCATGAATTAGGGCCTAATGAATGTATTTAAATTGACTGATTTCCTTATATGAACTGTATCTCAGTAAAATCGTTGAAATTGTTGCATGTTGCGTTTATATTTTTGTTCAGTATAGATTTTGTTTAGAATAGCCTACCAAAAAAATATAAATAAAACTCGATACTAAGCCACTGGTGAATTGTAGCCTAAATGTCGCAACACCCGGCACGAGATGACAGGCTTAATAGCTCATAATAATAAGTGATAATCTCACCCGTCCATCGCACTTCCATCGTTGTCCCAGATCGGATATCTCGAGTCCGTACCACATAGAGTAACCATGTTTTCATAAAAAAAATATATAAGCGAGAAACGCCCCCCAATTAATTTATCTTTCGCGGTTTGCATGGTTTAGGCGGAAGGGACGTTCCAAGGATCCCAAATAGCACTAATCCGAAAGCTCTAGGATGAACCAATGGGATGAACCAACGCTCATGTCATCTCCCGGCTGATTCAGAACTGCAACCTCTCACTTCTCCGACGCCCATCCAGAAGAAAGAGCACGCCCTCCATCACCCCTAGCTCACACGCTCCTGTAGAAAATGCATGAAACCAAAAGGCTCAGTGGACTTCTTCTTCAAGCTTATTTCCACTGAACAAGAGTGAGGAAAGTCAAATGATGTCCAACAACAACGTGCGTAGAGGCTAAACGACAGTCGGTTTGAAGTTACTGTACAACTCCATATAATGACCATTGTACTAGGTTGCCAAGGGGAATGGTAGCTGTGCCACTTACCTTGGCCCAGAGCGTGTCCAACTTGTGCTCTCTCTGCCTGCCTCTCACACACACACGGTTAATGGCTCCATAATCGTCCGAGGCAGACTATTTGGTAATCAGGCGACTGCAGCAAGGCAAAGACCAATATTTGTAATTTACTACGACAGATAGTAGACTCTCTTGTATTCTGGGGTTCGGTGGTTTGCATTTGGACTTGATCAACACACACACACACACACACACACACACACACACACACACACACACACACACACACACACACACACACACACACACATTACACACACACACACACACACACACACAGAGGAATACTAATGGTCCTGGCTGCATGGTGGTCCAGATAGTATACAGTGTCAAGTGTGTGTGTGTGTGTGTGTGTGTGTGTGTGTGTGTGTGTGTGTGTGTGTGTGTGTGTGTGTGTGTGTGTGTGTGTGTGTGTGTGTGTGTGTGTGTGTGTGTGTGTGTGTGTGGGGCCCAGACTCCAGACAGACTGTGACTCCAGGGTCATAGGCATTGTGCCAGGCATACAGAGTGTGTCAGGGAGGAGACATTACCATAGCACCAGGAGTCGGAACACACTCACACACACACACACTCTCTCATTTATAAAACGGCTAGATGAGTAGACACGTCTGCTTTTCTTTGCCAACCCGATAACTATGACTGCCTTCCAAATGGCACCCTATTCCCTACACAGTGCACTACATTTGACCACAATGGCCTAGCCAGTCTGCAGACCTTAATCCCATAGAAAATATGTGGAGAGAGTTGCCAAACGTCAGCCTCGAAACCTTAATGACTTGGAGAAGATCTGCAAAGAGGAGTGGGACAAAATCCTTCCTGAGATGTGTGCAAATCTGGTGGCCAACTATATGAAACGCCTGACCTCTGTGAAACGTCTGACCTCTGTGATTGCCAACAAGGTTTTGCCACCAAGTACTAAGTCATATTTTGCAGAGGGGTCAAATACTTGTTTCCCTCATTAAAATGCAAATCAATTTATAATATTTTTAACATGCGTTTCTCTGGATTTTTGTTGTTGTTATTCTGGTTCTCACTGTTCAAATTAAAATTATAGACTGATCATTTCTTTGTCAGTAGGTAAATGTACAAAATCAGCAGGGGATCAAATACTTTTCCCCCCTTACTGTAGATAGGAGTAGCGAGAGAGAAAGGGATAGAGGGGGGAGAGGGAAAGAGGAGATAGGAGTGTGTGTGTGTATGTGAGAGTGTGTAGGAGCGAGAGGGAGACAGTGTGTGTACGTGAGTGTGTGTAGGAGAGAGAGGGAGACAGTGTGTGTACGTGAGTGTGTGTAGGAGCGAGAGGGAGACAGTGTGTGTACGTGAGTGTGTGTAGGAGCGAGAGGAGACAGTGTGTACGTGAGTGTGTGTAGGAGCGAGAGGGAGACAGTGTGTGTATGTGAGTGTGTGTAGGAGAGAGAGGGAGACAGTGTGTGTACGTGAGTGTGTGTAGGAGAGAGAGGGAGACCATGTGTGTACGTGAGTGTGTGTAGGAGAGAGAGGGAGACAGTGTGTGTACGTGAGTGTGTGTAGGAGAGAGAGGGAGACAGTGTGTGTACGTGAGTGTGTGTAGGAGAGAGAGGGAGACAGTGTGTGTACGTGAGTGTGTAGGAGCGAGAGGGAGACAGAGTGTGTACGTGAGTGTGTAGGAGCGAGAGGGAGACAGTGTGTGTACGTGAGTGTGTGTAGGAGAGAGAGGGAGACAGTGTGTGTACGTGAGTGTGTAGGAGCGAGAGGGAGACAGTGTGTGTAGGAGAGAGAGAAGCAGGTGCATCACTAATGTCTTTTTAAAAAGGTTACAGCATGGCACTCCTCTTTTCTAATGGGGCGCCGACTGTGCTTGAGAGGCAATTTCCGGAGAAGATGATGGGGCTATGAGAGAGTGCTGGGAGTTCTCAGTGTGTGTGTGTGTGTGTGTGTGTGTGTGTGTGTGTGTGTGTGTGTGTGTGTGTGTGTGTGTGTGTGTGTGTGTGTGTGTGTGTGTGTGTGTGTGTGTGTGTGTGTGTGTGTGTGTGTGTGTGTGTGTGTGTGTGAAAGAGAGAGAAGATGTGTGTAGATATGCCAGCTTGCATCTGTCTGCATATTTTAAATAATTATTGTAGCTTATCAATTCATTTATTTGAAAAATGCTGTACATAATATCAGCCAGCTGTTCCAAACACACATTCTCAGCATTTTGTCAAATATCACATTTCCAAATTGAGTCTAAATTCATCGAAAGGAATGATTAATAACCCAAATCAGCTTTTAAATCAAACTGTGACGTGCATTTTCCTCTCAATAAATTACAAGTGAGGTAAATGTCGCCACCATGTGGCAACAGAACACTCTCACAGTTTGAGATTGACCGTTCCATGATTTCGAATGATTTGTTTGGAACCAATTTGTCCAAAATAAACAGCAACATTCGCTCACATGTTTTATTTGAAGAGAAACGGCGCCTTTATTTCTTTAAAGGGCCAAACTGCTACATCCATTTCTGGACTTTTAAAATAAGAATATACACCCATTGATTCTTGAAGAATATAACTTATAAATGCCTCACAAGCTTAGTTACATTTCAAACCCCAGCAGAAGCACAAATATGAGCTTGTTTTAGTCTCCTTTATTTGTAAAAAAAGAAGAAGAAGATGCAATTGTTAACAAACAGTGAATAGCCTAAAAACATGCTTAAAACTAACCGTTTGAATTGGTATTTGAGAGTGAGTTAATTTCTCCAGTCACATCCCTCAGCTATTTACCAAAATATTGGCGGGGAGTTCGCCTGTTGTTGTTTGTACTGCAGATACACTTCTCATTCAGGGAGAAATATGTTCACTTGTTCACAAATATGAACACTTGGTGAAACATTGCACCGTACTGGATTGCTTTTCTCAGTGTCCTTACATTTCATTTTGCTGAATTCTACTAGGAATCTCCACGAGTTCGAGTGGAATCCTTAAAGAAACGATGCCTTCAGGGCTTAATCATATAAACATGTAATTAGTGAGAAGAATACGTTTCCTTCCAACCAGAGCTTCCAACAGCGACGGTGAAAATAACGAGCTTGTCAACCTTGGTATAACAAAGGCATTTATTTTTCTGACAAATCTATACAAAAATAGAGGATACATCCTAATATGAATACAACATTATGATGGACACCGTCTTCACGGATAATGAATGACGCTTTGTAAGGGTTCTCAACGAGTCCTCAGAGTGCCTGAAGAACCACTAAGTTATGATGACTGCATAGTTCTGGTAGGAGTATATGACAGCCAGGGAACACAAAAAAAAGTTTGGATCACCACATTAACAGTTAGGATGTTGTGTTTTCCTCTCTAGCTCACACACACACACACACACACACACGCACACGCACACGCACACACACACACACACACACACACACACACACACACATGCACACACTTGCACACGCACACACACACACACACACACACACACACACAGTCAGTCACCCAAGTTGAGTTAATATTTGATCACTGACTGTACAGCCTGTGTGTTAACAATGTGTCTGTTATAGAATGTCACTTCATCTCTCTCTCTCTCTCTTTATGCTACAATCCAGCTAAAGTTAGATGTTTGCTACTCTTGCTCTTAACAGACAGTTTCAGGATGTTTGCTACTCTTGTTAGCATGACTGATATAACATACCGTATAACATAATCAAACACAACGAGAAACCCATATACCGATACACTCTTGTTCCAGTGTTCTAACTTGACTGGAGACAGAATGGGGTTACAGGTGAAAGAGAGAATGAACGAGGGATCTAGATAGAGTGGTGAATAGGGATGAGGAGGCACAGTACAGATGATGACCTGACAAAGACGGGGTTGAAGAGAAGCCTGGACTCCCAACTGAACATGGTTCCATTTCACTTTTGTTACAACAGATCGATAGTTGCATTTCAAGCTATTTAAAGAGAAGGAGGAAAGATCTCAGTATGAAAGGGGAAAGTGATGACAATGGGGAGGAAGAGGAAGAGGTGAGCAGGAGGAAGAGGGCATGGTCTGTGTAAACGGATAGCAGTTTGCAAAACTGCCATGCTAAGTGAAAGAGAACCACACTGACCTCGCAGCAACATTTCATTCGGATAGACTTCATAAATATAAAAACGATAGAAATATATCAACAGGTAAACAAACAACAAAAGTCCCAGTCACTTCAGTAGTGATAATGAATGACAGGTAGCCAGTCCACTTCAGTAGTGATAATGAATGACAGGTAGCCAGTCCACTTCAGTAGTGATAATGAATGACAGGTAGCCAGTCCACTTCAGTAGTGATAATGAGCGACAGGTAGCCAGTCCACTTCAGTAGTGATAATGAATGACAGGTAGCCAGTCCACTTCAGTAGTGATCATGAATGACAGGTAGCCAGTCCACTTCCAGTAGTGATATTGAATGACAGGATAATGAATGACAGGTAAGTCCACTTCAATAGAACAGTGATAATGAATGACAGGTAGCCAGTTCACTTCAGTAGTGATAATGAATGACAGATAGCCAGTCCACTTCAGTAGTGATATTGAATGACAGGTAGCCCAGCCAACCTTTGAGTAGTGATCCCACTTCAGTAGTGATAAATGAATGACAGATAGCCAGTTCACTTCAGTAGTGATAATGAATGACCACTTCAGTAGTGATAATGAATGACAGATAGCCAGTCCACTTCAGTAGTGATAATGAATGAAGGTAGCCAGTCCACTTCAGACAGGTAGCCAGTCCACTTCAATAGTGATAATGAATGACAGGTAGCCAGTTCACTTCAGTAGTGATAATGAATGACAGATAGCCAGTCCACTTCAGTAGTGATAATGAATGACAGGTGCGCCAGTCCACTGAGTGATAATGAATGACAGATAGCCAGTTCACTTCAGTAGTGATAATGAATGACAGGTAGCCAGTCCACTTCAGTAGTGATAATGAATGTATATTTAAAGAAATATATCAAATGTATATTCCAGTAGGAAAGTTATTGGGTGTTAGTAACTGGGCTGTTGCATTGTGCTGAGGTATTTAAAGTCTTGAGGTTGTTTGAGCTATTAATGTTTGTTTTGTAACATTTGCATCCACCTGTATAATAACAGTAATGTAATCACATGTTGTTACAGTATATCCAGTTGAATGTTACTCCATGTCAGATGAGGGAAAACAACATCACATTACTATAGTGTGAAGCTACAGCAGAGGAGAGACTAGTATTTAACTAAACTAAATATCCCCCAAAACACAAAATACACAACATATACTTAATCATATATAAGCATATAAGCCTCTGGTAGTTAAACTGCGCCATCACCATCATTTGCAAAAGTGCATCCTCTTTCATCACATACAAATATTTAAAACATCTTCTTAACTGTTCTTATTCCTTTGTCCTGGTTATTTTTCCTGAGTTTTACAAACAGCTCCTTTGATTCCATCGTTTAGTCACTGAGGACATACAGTACCAGTCAAAAGTCTGGACACACCTACTCATTCAAGGGTTTTCCTTTATTTGTACTATTTTCTACATTGTAGAATAATAGTGAAGACATCAAAACTATGAAATAACACAAATGGAATCATGTAGTGACCAGAAAAGTTTTAAAGCAATTAAAATATATTATATATTTGAGATTATTCAAAGTAGCCACCCTTTGCCTTGATGACAGCTTTGCACACTTTTGACATTCTCTCAGCCAACTTCATGAGGTAGTCACCTGGAATGCATTTCAATTAACAGGTGTGCCTTGTTAAAAGTTCATTTGTGGAATTTCTTTCCTTCTTAATGCATTTGAGGCGAATCAGTTGTGTTGTGACAAGTTAGGGTGGTATAGAGAAGATAGCCCTATTTGGTAAAAGACCAAGTCCATATTATAGCAAGAACAGATCAAATAAGAAAAGAGAAACGACAGTCCATCATTACTTTAAGACATGAAGGTCAGTCAATACGGATAATTCTGAGAACTTTGAAAGTTTCTTCAAGTCCAGTCGCTGAAACCATCAAGCGATGTGATGAAACTTGCTCTCATGAGGACCGCCACAGGAAAGGAAGACCAGAGTTACCTCTGCTGCAGAGGATAAGTTCATTAGAGTTACCAGCCTCAGAAATTTCAGCCCAAATAAATGCTTCACAGAGTTCAAGTAACAGACACATCTCAACATCAACTGTTCAGAGGAGACTGCATGAATCAGGCCATCATGGTTGAATTGCTGCAAAGAAAACCCCTACTAAAGGACACCAATAAGAAGAAGAGACTTGCTTGGGCCAAGAAATATGAGCAATGGACATTAGACCGGTGGAAATCTGTCCTTTGGTCTGATGAGTCCAAATGTGAGATTTTTAGTTCCAAACGCCATGTCTTTGTGAAATGCAGAGTAGGTGAACGGATGATCTCTGCATGTGTGGTTCCCACCGTGAAGCATGGAGGAGATGGTGTGGGGATGCTTTTCTGGTGACACTGTCAGTGATTTACTTACAATTCAAGGCACACTTAACCAGCATGGCTACCACAGCATTCTGCAGCGATACGCCATTGCTGATTTTCAACAGGACAATGACCCAACAAACCTCCAGGCTGTGTAATGCCTATTTGACCAAGAAGGAGAGTGATGTAGGGCTGCATCAGATGACCTGGCCTCCACACTCACCTCACCTCAACCCAATTTAGATGGTTTGGGACGAGTTGGATCGCAGAGTGAAGGAAAAAGCAGCCAACAAGTGTTCAGTGTGTGTGGGACTGTTGGAAAAGCATTCCAGGTGAAGCTGGTTGAGAGAATGCCAAGAGTGTGCAAAGCTGTCATCAAGGTAAATGGTGGCTACTTTGAAGAATCTCAAATATAAAATATTTTTTGATTTGTTTAAAACTTGTTTGGTTACATGATTCCATATGTGTTATTTTATAGTTGTGATGAATTCACTATTATTCTACAATGTAGAAAATAGTAAAAATAAAGAAAAACCTTTTAATGAGTAGGTGTGTCCAAACTTTTGACCGGTACTGTACATTGATCTCATCTTTCCATTGTGTTTTGTTTATTTTTATGCACCGTGCCCCTCTTTCTGTGTCGTTCAACCACTGTTTAGTGTTCTCTGTCTGTACATGAAAGTAGGGTAGAAGAAGACTTCTCTGTCTGTACATGAAAGTAGAGTAGAAGACTTCTCTGTCTGTACATGAAAGTAGAGTAGAAGACTTCTCTGTCTGTACATGAAAGTAGAGTAGAAGAAGACTTCTCTGTCTGTACATGAAAGTAGAGTAGAAGAAGAAGAAAAAGAGGAGACCCAACGGGAGAAGTGGAGACAAAACAATAGAACTGTGGCGAAGGAAAGGTACTGTAATTGCTTCCACAGCTCTTAGTAGTCTTGGCTTTGGTGAGCTTGTATTTGTTCACCACTGGATCATCTTGGAAAAAAATCAAAAGAGTCGAAGGCAGAAAAACAACATTTGATGAACAAGGTCGAGGCAGACAGAGGTTAAAGGACGCCATATCCAATCAAATCCGTTTAGCCGCAGAGGACTTAGCCGGTTACCATGGCCGTGGCCTGGGTCGTCTCCTTGGTGATGGAGGCTAACCACAGATCTAGGATCAGATTCCCCTTACCCCCAACCCTAACCATACAAGGATGACAAGATATTTGACCATGTATTAATGGTTAGGGTAAAGGTCTACCTACTTCAGGGTCATATTCATTACTGCACACCGTAGCATAATGTTTGCAGCGGAAAACGAAAACAAGCCTTTCTTATTGGACAAGTCCAGGTAGTCCCTCCCAGGTAAGGTTGTTTTGAGGTTGGATCTGGGTGATTTAGGTTCTAGGTTCCATGTTCTAGACCTGGGTGGAGAACGAGCGTCGGAGAGGGGGCCCCTCAGGGTGGGCGGGGCAGGGGGCGTGGTGCTCAGAGATGGAGGGCAGGTCTAGACTTGGCTGGAGATGAAGCGCCGCGAGGGGAGGAGCACATCGGGAGGGACGGGGCACAGGTATGGCTGATGGTCATGTGATCTCAGTGTACGGTAGTCTTGGAACCTGGGGGAGGAGAGAGAAGGAGAGAACAAGGTTAGGAGGCAAGAAGGATAAGAATGTGTTAAAGAATTAGAAGTACAGGGTGACTGAGATTTAAAGAGGTAGAGGTCTGTGTTGGGAGGGGACAAGGTTTAGACAGATCGGGTTTCATAAAGCTGGAAAGGGGAGGATATTATTACTGAACAGTATAATCTATTTAAACTTGTTTTATCCAGGTTAATAATTAGGGATGTGGGGGTTAACCAGGCGAGAGAACACATGTAGCAACCAAACCAATAAACTAAAGAGTAGAGGTCGACCGATTATGATTTTTCAGCGCCGATACCGATAATTGTAGGACCAAAAAAGCGATACCGATTAATCGTCCGATTTTTTACCTGTATTTGTAATAATGACAATTACAACAATACTGAATGAACACTTATTTTAACTTAATATAATACATCAATACAAATGTATTTAGCCCCAAATAAATAATGAAACATGTACAATTTGGTTTAAATAATGCAAAAACAAAGTGTTGGAGAAGTAAAAGTGCCATATGTGCCATGTAAAAAAGCTAACGTTTGAGTTCCTTGCTCAGAACATGAGAACATATGAAAGTTGGTGGTTCCTTTTAACATGAGACTTCAATATTCCAAGGTAAGAGGGTTTAGGTTGTAGTTAATATAGTATTTTTAAAATGTAATTTATTTCATATACCTTTGGCAATTGGATGTTCTTATAGGCACTATAGTATTGCCAGTGTAACAGTATAGCTTCCGTCCCTCTTCTCACCCCTACCTGGGCTCGAACCAGGAACACATCGACAACAGCCACACTCGATGCAGCGTTACCCATGCCGAGCAAGCGGAACAACTACTCCAAGTCTCAGAGCAAGTGACGTTTGAAACGCTATAGACTTAATTATAACATAACACACAGAAATACGAGCCTTTGGTCATTAATATGGTAGAATCCGGAAACTATAATTTCAAAAACAAAACGTTTATTATTTCAGTGAAATACGGAACCGTTCGGTATTTTATCTAATGGGTGGCATCCCTAAATCTAAATATTCCTGTTTCATTGCACAACCTTCAATGTTATGTCATAATTACGTAATATTCTGGCAAATTAGTTCGCAATGAGCTGCCCAAACTGTTGCAAATACCCTAACTCTGCGAGCAATGAACACCAGAGAAATGACACAATTTCACCAGGTTAATATTGCCTGCTAACCTGGATTTCTTTTAGCTAAATATGCAGGTTTAAAAATATATACTTCTATGTATTAATTTTAAGAAAGGCATTGGTGTTTATGGTTAGGTACAGTCGTCCCAATGATTGTGCTTTTTTCGCAAATGCGTTTTTGTTATATCATCCCCCAGCGTTGCATCGATTATATGCAACACAGGACACGCTAGATAAACTAGTAATATCATCAACCATGTGTAGTTAACTAGTGATTATGAATGATTGATTGTTTTTTATAAGATAAGTTTAATGCTAGCTAGCAACTTACCTTGGCTTCTACTGCATTCGCGTAACAGGCAGGCTCCTCTTGGAGTGCAATGAGAGGCAGGTGCTTAGAGCGTTGGACTAGTTAACTGTAAGATTGCAAGATTGGATCCCCGCGCTGACAAGGTGGAAATCTGTTCTGCCCATGAACAAGGCAGTTAACCCACCATTCCTAGGCCGTCATTGAAAATAAGAATGTGTTCTTAACTGACTTGCCTAGTTAAATAAAGGTATAAAAAATATATATATACAGTATCTTGCGAAAGTATTCGGCCCCCTTGAACTTTGCGACCTTTTGCCACATTTCAGGCTTCAAACATAAAGATATAAAACTGTATTTTTTTGTGAAGAATCAACAACAAGTAGGACACAATCATGAAGTGGAACGACATTTATTGGATATTTCAAACTTTTTTAACAAATCAAAAACTGAAAAATTGGGCGTGCAAAATTATTCAGCCCCCTTAAGTTAATACTTTGTAGCGCCACCTTTTGCTTCGATTACAGCTGTAAGTCGCTTGGGGTATGTCTCTATCAGTTTTGCACATTGAGAGACTGAAATTCTTTCCCATTCCTCCTTGCAAAACAGCTCGAGCTCAGTGAGGTTGGATGGAGAGCATTTGTGAACAGCAGTTTTCAGTTCTTTCCACAGATTCTCGATTGGATTCAGGTCTGGACTTTGACTTGGCCATTCTAACACCTGGATATGTTTATTTTTGAACCATTCCATTGTAGATTTTGCTTTATGTTTTGGATAATTGTCTTGTTGGAAGACAAATCTCCGTCCCAGTCTCAGGTCTTTTGCAGACTCCATCAGGTTTTCTTCCAGAACGGTCCTGTATTTGGCTCCATCCATCTTCCCATCAATTTTAACCATCTTCCTGTCCCTGCTGAAGAAAAGCAGGCCCAAACCATGATGCTGCCACCACCATGTTTGACAGTGGGGATGGTGTGTTCAGGGTGATGAGCTGTGTTGGTTTTATCCAATAAATGTCGTTCCACTTCATGATTGTGTCCCACTTGTTGTTGATTCTTCACAAAAAAATACAGTTTTATATCTTTATGTTTGAAGCCTGAAATGTGGCAAAAGGTCGCAAAGTTCAAGGGGGCCGAATACTTTCGCAAGGCACTGTAAAAAAAAAAATCTGCAAAATAGGCGCCCAAAAATACCGATTTCCGATTGTTATGAAAACTTGATATCTGCCCTAATTCATCGGCCATTCCGATTAATCGGTCGACCTCTACTAAAGAGATCCATAAAAAATACCCTTCTTGTAAGAATGAATATGAACAAATGAATTAATTGAATTCACATTCATATTTACAAGAGATGTGAGGATGGCTCATTTTATGAGAACACTATCCCCTGTGACCTCCCAGCCCTTACCTGAGGGCAACTTAACTTTTCAAGTGGACTCTCCACGCGAGGTAGAGTGGACAGTAGCATGCCGTGGGGGGGCTGAGGGCGCTGGGGGCAGCGGGGGCAGGGCTGATGCCGTCTGCTGGAAGTTGTTGATCACACATGTCACCTGGTAGAGAGAGGTGGAGATTGAAAGGATGGATGGAAAGAGAGACACAGAGAGATAATGAGAGCGATAGATGGAGAGAGACAGGGTAGGGAGAGAAGGAAAGAGAGTAGGAGAGAGAGAGAGAGAGAGAGAGAGAGAGAGAGAGAGAGAGAGAGAGAGAGAGAGAGAGAGAGAGAGAGAGAGAGAGAGAGCTGAGACTGTAAAAATGTGCTACTGAAGACAAGTTATTTAAAGTGATGTAAATTGAAACATTGCAGCTCTAACTTGAAACTGAATGGGTAATGTCCCCATCCCCACCCCTACCCCCATCAAGCCCTCAACCCCACCTCTACTCCTACCCCCATCTAGCCCTCATCCCCACCACTACTCCCACCACTACCCCTACCCCCATCTAGCCCTCATCCCCACCACTACCCCTACCCTCATCTAGCCCTCATCCCCACCACTACTCCTACCCCCATCAAGCCCTCAACCCCACCTCTACTCCCACCACTACTCCTACCCCCATCTAGCCCTCATCCCCACCTCTACTCCCACCACTACCCCTACCCCCATCTAGCCCTCATCCCCACCACTACTCCTACCCCCATCTAGCCCTCATCCCCACCACTACCCCTACCCTCATCTAGCCCTCATCCCCACCACTACTCCTACCCCCATCAAGCCCTCAACCCCACCTCTACTCCCACCACTACTCCTACCCCCATCTAGCCCTCATCCCCACCTCTACTCCCACCACTACCCCTACCCCCATCTAGCCCTCATCCCCACCACTACTCCTACCCCCATCTAGCCCTCATCCCCACCACTACTCCCACCACTACCCCTACCCCCATCTAGCCCTCATCCCCACCACTACTCCTACCCCCATCTAGCCCTCATCCCCACCACTACTCCCACCACTACTCCTACCCCCATCTAGCCCTCATCCCCACCTCTACTCCCACCACTACCCCTACCCCCATCTAGCCCTCATCCCCACCACTACTCCCACCACTACCCCTACCCCCATCTAGCCCTCATCCCCACCACTACCCCTACCCTCATCTAGCCCTCATCTCCACCACTACTCACACCACTACCCCTACCCCCATCTAGCCCTCATCCTCACCACTACCCCTACCCTCATCTAGCCCTCATCCCCACCACTACTCCCACCACTACTCCTACCCCCATCTAGCCCTCATCCCCACCACTACTCCCACCACTACCCCTACCCTCATCTAGCCCTCATCCCCACCACTACTCCCACCACTACTCCTACCCCCATCTAGCCCTCATCCCCACCACTACTCCTACCCCCATCTAGCCCTCAACCCCACCTCTACTCCCACCACTACCCCTAGCCCCATCTAGGCTTCATCCCCACCTCTACTCCCACCACTACCCCTACCCCCATCTAGCCCTCAACCCCACCTCTACTCCCACCACTACCCCTACCCCCATCTAGGACAAATCCCCACCTCTACTCTCACCACTACCCCTATCTAGCCCTCATCCCAACCACTACCCCTACCCCCATCTAGCCCTCATCCCCACCACTACCCCTACCCCCATCTAGCCCTCATCCCCACCACTACCCCTACCCCCATCTAGCCCTCAGGTCGGCAGGGTAGCCTAGTGGTTAGAGCGTTGGACTAGTAACCGGAAGGTTGCAAGTTCAAATCCCCGAGCTGACAAGGTTCAAATCTGTCGTTCTGCCCCTGAACAGGCAGTTAACCCACTGTTCCTAGGCCGTCATTGAAAATAAGAATTTGTTCTTAACTGACTTGCCTAGTTAAATAAAGGTAAAATAAAAATCCCCACATCTACACATCTAGCCCTCATCACTACCCCTACCCCTCATCACCACCCCATCTAGCCCTCATCCCTATCCCCATCCAGCCCTCATCCCCACCCCTACAACTACCCCCATCTATCCCTCATCCCCTACCCTCATCCCCATCTTCTACCACCTCCCCACCCCTACTCCCCAGTCCCCTCACCAGGAAGATAGCGATGGCCCCTCCGGTCAGGTATCCAACCAGGACGTTACCCACTTCTACCACCTCCCTACCCCCTACTCCACAGTCCCCTCACCAGGAAGGCAGCGATGGCCCCTCCGGTCAGGTATCCAGCCAGGACGTCACCCCAATGGTTCCTGTACTCCGTGACCCTCACCACCCCCACCAGCACAGCCAGGGACAGGAGGGTCAGACACAGGGTGGGCTTGGTCAGCCGGGTGCCCTTTGTACGGAACACCAGCGTCACGTACATCTGAAACACACACAGAAAGGAATAGTTCATTTAAAAGCTCCTCTGCAAACACACACACACAGAGGTGGAGGTTAAGATGCAAGCAGAGCTATACGTTCTAGATATACAGTACCTCCACAGAACCACACACAGAGCTATACATTCTAGATATACAGTAACTCCACAGAAGCACACACAGAGCTATACATTCTAGATATACAGTACACAGAACCACACACAGAGCTATACATTCTAGATATACAGTACCTCCACAGAACATACACAGAGCTATAAAGTCAGACCTCCACAGAAGCATACACAGAGCTAAAGTCTAGATATACAGTACCTCCACAGAAGCATACACAGAGCTATAAAGTCTAGATATACAGTACCTCCACAGAAGCATACACAGAGCTATAAAGTCTAGATATACAGTACCTCCACAGAAGCATACACAGAGCTATAAAGTCTAGATATACAGTACCTCCACAGAAGCATACACAGATATAAAGTCTAAATATACAGCACAGAAGCAGACAGCTATAGAGTCTAGATATACACAGAGCATACACAGAGCTATAAAGATATACAGTAGATATAAAGTCTAGATACAGTACTCCACAGAAGCATACACAGAGCTATAAAGTCTAGATATACAGTACCTCCACAGAAGCATACACAGAGCTATAAATAAAGTCTAGATATACAGTACCTCCACAGAAGCATACACAGAGATATAAAGTCTAAATATATACAGTATAGCCTCCACAGAAGCACACACGGAGATATAAAGTCTAAATATACAGTGCCTGCACAGAAGCAGACAGCTATAGAGTCTAGATATACAGCACCGCCACAGAAGCACACACAGAGTTATAAAGTCTAAATATACAGTACCTCCACAGATGCACACACAGGGATATACATTCTAGATATACCCTCTACCTCCACTAAGCACATAGAAATGTACAGAAACATGCACATTTCAAAACACTGATATCAGAAAACATATCTCTATTCTTCCCGGTGTCACACTGTATTCCTTCCCCTCTAACTTCCCCCTAGTTCCTACCACTGTGTAGACAGCAGAGTAGATGCTGAGGGCCGCGTCCTTGGAGGGGAAGGACTTGCGTGCAGACGCAACCAGGTAGGGGTTCCCAGTGCAGGCACGGCGCTCTGTGATGTACTGCATGGGGGACTGGCAGCCCAAGACTGTGTAGTTGGGGCGGCAGGCAGACAGGAAGTGAGGGGTCTGGTTTCCTGTCACCACCTGGCCTGCGTTGGCAAAGATGGTGGTGGCGAAGAGGCCAAAGGAGTAGACGCCTGAGGAGGTGGAGGAGGAGAATGGGGGTGGAGGAGGTGGAGGGTGAGGGGAAAGGATGGGGGAGGAGAGAGAGGGGATAGGAAGAGAGGGAGAGGAGAAGGGAGAAATAGAGAGACAGACGAGAGGGCAGAGAGAGATAAAAACCCTTCATTCTATGCTGAATGACAGTAGTTAGGCAGCAATGCCCAATATATTAGGACCAATATACACCAGGTTTAATATGGTCTAATGTACAGTGGGACCTATAGCCACGGCTCACCCAGAAAGCGTACTATCCTGCGGAGGAGGGGTTGAAGTAACAGCAGTCAGCCGTCACAATGGTCTTCTCCTGAGCCCCCTCCGCTTTCACAAAGAACGTTGTCACCTCTCCAATCAGAATCTACAGACAGACGAACAGACGGACGGATGGACAGACAGACAGAGAGAAAGGCAGAGAGGTTAGTGTAAAACACTGAAACAGCTACGAGCAAATCCAAACCCACTACATAAGAACGGTATCCTGTATTTGTTCACAGTATACTCAGTTCTTGTATATGGCATTATTTATGTCTAGTTTCAGCCAGCCACAGTAACCTATGTGGTCATAAAGTATTAACAGTACAACAACTGGAAGTATTCCATTCTGTTACGTTCCTCTGGAGAAGAAACCCGCCGACTGTACATTACATTGTTATGGTTGCTGAATAATCAATGTTCAGTGGAGGAAACAGCAGGGCAGGACCCTGGTATAGTGTGGAGAGGAGGTGGGTACTGGTTTAGGGTGGAGAGGAGGTGGGTACTGGTTTAGTGTGGAGAGGAGGTGGGTACTGGTTTAGTGTGGAGAGGAGGTGGGTACTGGTTTAGTGTGGAGAGGTGGGTACTGGTTTAGTGTGGAGAAGAGGTGGGTACTGGTTTAGTGTGGTGGGGAGGTGGGTACTGGTTTAGTGTGGAGAGGAGGTGGGTACTGTTTTAGAGATATAACTCCTGTATAGAGATATAACTACTGTATAGAGATATAACTACTGTATGGAGATATAACTACTGTTAGAGATATAACTACTGTATAGAGATATAACTACTGTACAGAGATATAACTTCTGCATAGAGATATAACTACTGCATAGAGATATAACTACTGTTAGAGATATAACTACTGTACAGAGATATAACTACTGTACAGAGATATAACTTCTGCATAGAGATATAACTACTGCATAGAGATATAACTACTGTTAGAGATATAACTACTGTATAGAGATTTAACTACTGTTAGAGATATAACTACTGTATATAGATATAACTACTGTTAGAAATATAACTACTGTTAGAGATATAACTACTCTATAGAGATATAACTACTGTATAGAGATATAACTACGGTATAGAGATATAACTACTGTACAGAGATATAACTCCTGTATATAGATATAACTTCTGCATAGAGATATAACTACTGTATATAGATATAACTTCTGCATAGAGATATAACTACTGTTAGAGATATAACTACTGTATAGAGATATAACTACTGTATAGAGATATAACTACTGTACAGAGATATAACTACTTTACAGAGATATAACTACTGTACAGAGATATAACTACTTTACAGAGATATAACTACTTTACAGAGATATAACTACTGTACAGAGATATAACTACTGCATAGAAATATAACTACTGTACAGAGATATAACTACTTTACAGAGATATAACTTCTGCATAGAGATATAACTACCTCATAGAGATATAACTACTGTATAGAGATATAACTACTGTACAGAGATATAACTACTTTACAGAGATAACTTCTGCATAGAGATATAACTACTGCATAGAGATATAACTACTGTATAGATATATAACTACTGTACAGAGATACAACTACTGTACAGAGATACAACTACTGCACAGAGATACAACTACTGTACAGAGATACAACTACTGTACAGAGATAACTTCTGCATAGAGATATAACTACTGCATAGAGATATAACTACTGTACAGAGATATAACTACTGTTAGAGATATAACTACTGTACAGAGATATAACTACTGCATAGAGATATAACTACTGCATAGAGATATAACTACTGTTAGAGATATAACTACTGTACAGAGATACAACTACTGTACAGAGATATAACTTACTGCATAGAGATATAACTACTGCATAGAGATATAACTACTGCATAGAGAAATAACTACTGCATAGAGATATAACTACTGTATAGAGATATAACTACTGAGATAGAGATATAACTACTGCATAGAGATATAACTACTGTATAACTACTTTACAGAGATATAACTACTGCATAGAGATATAACTACTGTACAGAGATATAACTACTTTACAGAGATATAACTTCTGCATAGAGATATAACTACTGCATAGAGATATAACTACTGCATAGAGATATAACTACTGTATAGAGATATAACTACTGTACAGAGATATAACTACTTTACAGAGATATAACTACTGCATAGAGATATAACTACTGTACAGAGATATAACTACTTTACAGAGATATAACTCCTGTATAGAGATATAACTACTGTACAGAGATATAACTACTTTACAGAGATATAACTTCTGCATAGAGATATAACTACCTCATAGAGATATAACTACTGTACAGAGATACAACTACTGTACAGAGATATAACTTACTGCATAGAGATATAACTACTGTACAGAGATATAACTACTGTATAGAGATATAACTACTGCATGAGATATAACTACTGCATAGATATAACTACTGTATAGAGATATAACTACTGTATAGAGATATAACTACTGACTACTGCATAGAGATATAACTACTGTACAGAGATATAACTACTGTATAGAGATATAACTACTGCATAGAGATATAACTACTGCATAGAGATATAACTACTGCATAGAGATATAACTACTGCATAGAGATATAACTACTGTACAGAGATATAACTACTTTACAGAGATATAACTTCTGCATAGAGATATAACTACTGCATAGAGATATAACTACTGCATAGAGATATAACTACTGTATAGAGATATAACTACTGTACAGAGATATAACTACTTTACAGAGATATAACTACTGCATAGAGATATAACTACTGTACAGAAATATAACTACTTTACAGAGATATAACTCCTGTATAGAGATATAACTACTGTACAGAGATATAACTACTTTACAGAGATATAACTTCTGCATAGAGATATAACTACTGCATAGAGATATAACTACTGTATAGAGATATAACTACTGTACAGAGATATAACTACTTTACAGAGATATAACTACTGCATAGAGATATAACTACTGTACAGAGATATAACTACTTTACAGAGATATAACTCCTGTATAGAGATATAACTACTGTACAGAGATATAACTACTGTATAGAGATATAACTACTGCATAGAGATATAACTACTGCATAGAGATATAACTACTGCATAGAGATATAACTACTGCATAGAGAAATAACTACTGCATAGAGATATAACTACTGCATAGAGATATAACTACTGTATAGAGATATAACTACTGAATAGAGATATAACTACTGCATAGAGATATAACTACTGTACAGAGATATAACTACTGTATAGAGATATAACTACTGCATAGAGATATAACTACTGCATAGAGATATAACTACTGCATAGAGATATAACTACTGAGATATAACTACTTTACAGAGATATAACTTCTGCATAGAGATATAACTACTGCATAGAGATATAACTACTGCATAGAGATATAACTACTGTATAGATATAACTACTGTACAGAGATATAACTACTTTACAGAGATATAACTACTGCATAGAGATATAACTACTGTACAGAGATAGAGATATAACTACTGTATAGAGATATAACTACTGTACAGAGATATAACTACTTTACAGAGATATAACTTCTGCATAGAGATATAACTACTGTATAGAGATATAACTACTGCATAGAGATATAACTACTGTATAGAGATATAACTACTGTACAGAGATATAACTACTTTACAGATAGAGATATAACTACTGCATAGAGATATAACTACTGTACAGAGATATAACTACTGTATAGAGATATAACTACTGTACAGAGATATAACTACTGTATAGAGATAAAACTACTGTTAGAGTTATAACTACTGTTAGAGATATAACTACTGCATAGAGATATCTAGTTCTATTGATAGTTCTATATACATTGATACTGCTACGTAACACAGTGGACAAGATTTACCATGTGACATGGTTGTAAACTGTTTTTCTGGCTGAGAAGACGTCATTAGCTAACCAGATTACAACCACGTAGACATTTATTTACTGTTTGCAACAATAAAAGGGTGTAAAAAACATCCTTTTATAACCAGTCAACAACCTGACCAGAACGTCAGGAAAACGTTGTCACAGTACATCCAGTTTTTCCCCACTGGCATTTACAACAGCCCTGGTTCAGCAAGGTTATGCCTTCCCAATAGTACCCATGTATAGTAACGACCAAAAGTAGTCTTAAACGGGCCTGTGTCCCAAATGGCACCCTATTCCAGGCATAGTGCACTACTTTTGACCAGGGTCCATGGGGTTCTGGTCAAAAGTAGTGCACTATAGGATAATAGGGTGCCATGCGGATGCAAACGATGCCATTCATATGCATGGTCTCTGTCCCTACGGGTGCTGAGCTCTGAAGATGACTCAACCACATCACAGGCTAACGCTAATACTGTCTCCTCTAATTCCCCTTCAGTCTACACAGGCCTGAGGGCCCTGGTGAGGGCTCAGATGTTAGTGTACACTCATAGAAAAAGGGTTCCAAAAGGGTTCTTCGGCTGTCCCCATAGGATCATATTTTTGGGTTCCAGGAAAACGCCTTTCCACAGAGGGTTCTACATGGAACCCAAAAGGGTTCTCCTGTTGAGACAGCCACAGAAACCCTTTTGGAACCCTTTTTCTAAGATTGTATGTACGTGCGTGTGTGTGTGTGTGCATGCGTGTGTGTGTGTGTGCATGCGTGTGTGTGTATGTGCATGCGTGTGTGTGTGTGTGTGTGTGTGTGTGTGTGTGTGTGTGTGTGTGTGTGTGTGTGTGTGTGTGTGTGTGTGTGTGTGTGTGTGTGTGTGTGTGTGTGTGTGTGTGTGTGTGTGTGTGTGTGTCTGTTTACTGCTCCTTAGCCCGAGGAGGGCCATTTAGTGGCAGAGGTCTGGGTCCTCTAATCATCTGTCAGAGTGTGAGTGTCACACTTGAAGGCTTGGCTGTCTTGAATAGCAGAGGAGAAGTGAGGAGAGGAGACAGGAGGAGAGGAGGAGGAGATGTGTAGGGCTTTGTAGGATCCTTGATCCTTCCCTTGTGATGTCAGACTATCTGAAGTAATGTGAAGGCTGTGCAAGAGCAGAACAATGTTTTTCAAATAGAAGGAACAGTATCTAGCATCAGAGATCACTCTTTTCAGGGATTCCCAAACTCTTTAGACACATTTTTCAAAAGCCTGGATGAATGCTGTAGTTCAATTAAATCTTATTACATACTGATCTAAACACATAATCTTCCATGTACACAGAGGGTTCTACATGGAACCCAAAATAGTTCTACCTGGAACCAAAAGGGTTTCTACCTGGAACCAAAAAAGGTTATTCAAAGGGTTCTCCTATGGGGACAGCCAAAGAACCATTTTAGGGTCTAGATTGCACCTTTTTTTCTAATAGTTCAGTATGCGGTGAGATTTAGCTATGCAGCATTTTAGCATCCCACACTCCTACCGCACCATGCATATTGCATGAACATGTACCCTACATCCTCGGTCTCTCTCTGTCAAAGGGTCCTGTGATCATTGGAGGGGCTCAGCAGTATTCTGATCAGAGCTGTATGGAGGATCTAACAGGGGTTAGGGAGATAAAGGGCTTGTGTGTGTGAATCTGTGTCAAAGGGGAGGTCTCTCTGTGTGTGTGTGTGTGTGTGTGTGTGTGTGTGTGTGTGTGTGTGTGTGTGTGTGTGTGTGTGTGTGTGTGTGTGTGTGTGTGTGTGATCAGATGAGTGGTTGTTTGTGTGTGTGCTACTGAGGAAGAGGTTGAAACAGGGGTTGTATGATCCACTGGGCTAACTCCCACTATGACCACCATAATAGAGTGTGTGTGTGTGTGTGTGTGTGTGTGTGTGTGTGTGTGTGTGTGTGTGTGTGTGTGTGTGTGTGTGTGTGTGTGTGTGTGTGTGTGTGCGTGCGTGCGAGCGAGTGAGTGAATGGGGAAGCAGGGATGTGAGGAAGTGAGCGGTGAAGCAGGGATGTGAGGAAGTGAGCGATGAAGCAGGGATGTGAGGAAGTGAGTGGAGAAGCAGGGATGTGAGGAAGTGAGCGGTGAAGCAGGGATGTGAGGAAGCAGGGATGTGAGGAGGGATGTGAGTGAGCGGTGAAGCAGGGATGTGAGGAAGTGAGCGATGAAGCAGGGATGTGAGGAAGTGAGCAGTGGGATGTGAGGAAGTGAGCGGTGAAGCAGGGATGTGAGGAAGTGAGCAGTGAAGCAGGGATGTGAGGAGGAGGGATGTGAGCGGGATGTGAAGCAGGGATGTGAGGGAAGTGAGCAGGGATGAAAGCAGGGATGTGAGGAAGTGAGCGGAGAAGCAGGGATGTGAGGAAGTGAGCGGGGAAGCAGGGATGTGAGGAAGTGAGCAGTGAAGCAGGGATGTGAGGAAGTGAGAGGTGAAGCAGGGATGTGAGGAAGTGAGCGATGAAGCAGGGATGTGAGGAAGCAGGGATGTGAGGAAGCAGGGATGTGAGGAAGTGAGTGGAGAAGCAGGGATGTGAGGAAGTGAGCGATGAAGCAGGGATGTGAGGAAGTGAGCAGTGAAGCAGGGATGTGAGGAAGTGAGCGGTGAAGCAGGGATGTGAGGAGTGGAGAGCAGGGATGAAGCAGGGATGTGAGGAAGTGAAGATGAAGCAGGGATGTGAGGAAGTGAGCGGAGAAGCAGGGATGTGGGAAGCAGGGATGTGAGGAAGCAGGGATGTGAGGAAGTGAGCGGTGAAGCAGGAATGTGAGGAAGTGAGCGATGAAGCAGGAATGTGAGGAAGTGAGCAGTGAAGCAGGAATGTGAGGAAGTGAGCAGTGAAGCAGGGATGTGAGGAAGTGAGCAGTGAAGCAGGAATGTGAGGAAGTGAGCGATGAAGCAGGGATGTGAGGAAGTGAGCGATGAAGCAGGGATGTGAGGAAGCAGGGATGTGAGGAAGTAGGGATGTGAGGAAGCAGGGATGTGAGGAAGTGAGCAGTGAAGCAGGAATGTGAGGAAGTGAGCGGTGAAGCAGGGATGTGAGGAAGTGAGTGGAGAAGCAGGGATGTGAGGAAGTGAGCAGTGAAGCAGGAATGTGAGGAAGTGAGCGGTGAAGCAGGGATGTGAGGAAGTGAGCGGTGAAGCAGGGATGTGAGGAAGTGAGCAGTGAAGCAGGAATGTGAGGAAGTGAGTGATGAAGCAGGGATGTGAGGAAGTGAGTGGTGAAGCAGGGATGTGAGGAAGTGAGCGATGAAGCAGGGATGTGAGGAAGTGAGCGATGAAGCAGGGATGTGAGGAAGTGAGTGGTGAAGCAGGGATGTGAGGAAGTGAGCGGTGAAGCAGGGATGTGAGGAAGTGAGCAGTGAAGCAGGAATGTGAGGAAGTGAGAGATGAAGCAGGGATGTGAGGAAGTGAGCGATGAAGCAGGGATGTGAGGAAGCAGGGATGTGAGGAAGCAGGGATGTGAGGAAGTGAGCGGTGAAGCAGGGATGTGAGGAAGTGAGCAGTGAAGCAGGGATGTGAGGAAGTGAGCGATGAAGCAGGGATGTGGGGAAGCAGGGATGTGAGGGAAGCAGGGATGTGAGGAAGTGAGCGGGGAAGCAGGGATGTGAGGAAGTGAGCGGGGAAGCAGGGATGTGGGGAAGTGAGTGGAGAATCAGGGATGTGAGGAAGTGAGTGGAGAATCAGGGATGTGAGGAAGTGAGTGGAGAAGCAGGGATGTGAGGAAGCAGGGATGTGAGGAAGTGAGTGGAGAAGCAGGGATGTGAGGAAGTGAGTGGAGAATCAGGGATGTGAGGAAGTGAGTGGAGAATCAGGGATGTGAGGAAGTGAGTGGAGAAGCAGGGATGTGAGGAAGCAGGGATGTGAGGAAGTGAGTGGAGAAGCAGGGATGTGAGGAAGTGAGTGGAGAAGCAGGGATGTGAGGAAGTGAGTGGAGAAGCAGGGATGTGAGGAAGTGAGTGGAGAAGCAGGGATGTGAGGAAGTGAGTGGAGAATCAGAGATGTGGGGTATCAGGGATGTGAGGAAGTGAGTGGAGAAGCAGGGATGTGAGGAAGTGAGTGGAGAATCAGGGATGTGAGGAAGTGAGTGGAGAAGCAGGGATGTGAGGAAGTGAGTGGAGAATCAGGGATTTGAGGAAGTGAGTGGAGAAGCAGGGATGTGAGGAAGTGAGTGGAGAAGCAGAGATGTGGGGAAGCAGGGATGTGAGGAAGTGAGTGGAGAAGCAGGGATGTGAGGAAGTGAGTGGAGAAGCAGGGATGTGAGGAAGTGAGTGGAGAAGCAGGGATGTGAGGAAGTGAGTGGAGAAGCAGGGATGTGAGGAAGTGAGTGGAGAAGCAGAGATGTGGGGAAGCAGGGATGTGAGGAAGTGAGTGGGGAAGCAGGGATGTGAGGAAGTGAGTGGAGAAGCAGGGATGTGAGGAAGTGAGTGGAGAAGCAGGGATGTGAGGAAGTGAGTGGAGAAGCAGAGATGTGAGGAAGTGAGTGGAGAAGCAGAGATGTGAGGGGAAGGAAGGGAAGTGTGAGGAAGTGAGTGGAGAAGCAGGGATGTGAGGAAGTGAGTGGAGAAGCAGGGATGTGAGGAAGTGAGTGGAGAAGCAGGGATGTGAGGAAGTGAGTGGAGAAGCAGGGATGTGAGGAAGTGAGTGGAGAAGCAGAGATGTGGGGAAGCAGGGATGTGAGGAAGTGAGCGATGAAGCAGGGATGTGAGGAAGTGAGTGGAGAAGCAGGGATGTGAGGAAGTGAGTGGAGAAGCAGGATGTGGGGAAGCAGGGATGTGAGGAAGTGAGCGGGAAGCAGGGATGTGAGGAAGTGAGTGGGAAGCAGGGATGTGAGGAAGTGAGTGGAGAAGCAGGGATGTGATGAAGTGAAAGCAGGGATGTGAGGAAGTGAGTGGAGAAGCAGGGATGTGAGGAAGTGAGTGGAGAAGCAGGGATGTGAGGAAGTGGTGGAAAGCAGGGATGTGTGAGTGGAAAGTGAGATGGGGAAGCAGGGATGTGAGGAAGTGAGTGGAGAAGCAGGGATGTGAGGAAGTGAGTGGAGAAGCAGAGATGGGAGGAAGTGAGTGGAGAAGCAGAGATGGGAGGACAGCGGTATAACTATGGGACTCAAACAGAGAGGTAAATGGAGAACAGCTATGGTGTAAAACACCTATGGTGTAAAACCGCTATGGTGTAAAACACCTATGGTGTAAAACCGCTATGGTGTAAAACACCTATGGTGTAAAACCGCTATGGTGTAAAACACCTATGGTGTAAAACAGCTATGGTGTAAAACAGCTATGGTGTAAAACCACTGTGGTGTAAAACAGCTATGGTGTAAAACAGCTATGGTGTAAAACTGCTATAGTGTAAAACCACTGTGGTGTAAAACAGCTATGGTGTAAAACAGCTATGGTGTAAAACAGCTATGGTGTAAAACAGCTATGGTGTAAAACCACTGTGGTGTAAAACCACTGTGGTGTAAAACAGCTATGGTGTAAAACAGCTATGGTGTAAAACCGCTATGGTGTAAAACAGCTATGGTGTAAAACAGCTATGGTGTAAAACAGCTATGGTGTAAAACCTTTTGTGAACACGGGGTCTATTTGTTTGGATGTGGAGTGGAGGTTATGTGTAATGTCATTGTCCTCTCTTGTGCTCCTACTCTGTTACACTTTGAACCTTTTAATCCAAATATGGATTCTGATTCCCGACAG
>NC_060198.1:3939150-3942284 GCF_021184085.1 Oncorhynchus gorbuscha
GTGGAAAAATGGCTTAAGGACAACCAAGTCAAGGTATAGCCCTGACCGCAATCCTATCGAAAATTTGTGGGCAGAACTGAAAAGTGTTTTCAAGCAAGGAGGCCTACAAACCTGACTCAGTTACACCAGCTCTGTCAGGAGGAATGGGCCAAAATTCACCCAACTTATTGTGGAAAACTTGTGGAATTCTACCCAAAATGTTTGACCCAAGTTAAACAATTTAAAGGCAATGCTACCAAATACCTATTGAGTGTATGTACACTTCTGACCCACTGGGAATGTGATGGAAGAAATATAAGCCCAAATAAATCATTCTCTCTAATATTATTTTGACATTTCACATTCTTAAAATAAAGTGGTGATCCTAACTGACCTAAGACAGGGAATGTTTACAAGATTAAATGATAGAAATGGTGAAAAACTGAGTTTAAATGCATTTGGCTAAGGTGTATGTAAACTTCCGACTTCAACTGTACATGGCATAGAGTCTCACAAACCAGTTCTAGTGTTACCATGACGATTTAGCTTCCTACCCACACTCTCTCTTGCTCTTCCTTCTCTCTCATCCTTCCTTTATTCTCTCTTTCATTCCTGCCTGGGCAGACTTCCCGGTCGCTTTGTGGAGAATCTAGGTTATAGTCCAGACAATTTCTCCCCTTCCATCGCTCTCTTTCTATTCCATTTCACATGATCTCCCTCTCTCTTTCTATTCCATTTCATATGATCTCCCTCTCTCTTTCTATTCCATTTCATATGATCTTCCTCTCTCTTTATACTCCATTTCATATGATCTCCCTCTCTCTTTCTATTCCATTTCATATGATCTCCCTCTCTCTTTATACTCCATTTCACATGATCTCCCTCTCTCTTTATACTCCATTTCACATGATCTCCCTCTCTCTTTATACTCCATTTCATATGATCTGTCATGTTTGTCATTTATTATCATGTCTTGTCCCTGTGCTCCCCATGCTATTCGTTTCCCTCTGCTGGTCTTATTTGGTTCTTTCCCTCCTTCTATCCCTCTCTCTCCCCCTCCCTCTCTCACTCTCTCGCTCTCTCTTCTCTCTATCGTTCCGTTCCTGCTCCCAGCTGTTCCTATTCCCCTAATCATCATTTAGTCTTCCCACACCTGTTCCCGATCCTTTCCCCTGATTAGAGTCCCTATTTATTCCTTTGTGATCCGTTCCTGTCCCGTCGGTTCCTTGTATTGTATTCACCATGCTGTGATTGCGTTTCGCCCTGTCCTGTCGTGTTTTTGCTGTGATTGTGTATCGCCCTGTCCTGTCGTGTTTTTTTGCCTTCATCAGATGCTGCGTGTGAGCAGGTGTCTCTGTCGACTACGGCCTGCGCCTACCCGAAGCGACCTGCAGTCTGTGGCCGCTTCTCCAGTTATTTCCCTCTACAAGTCTAGAGGATTTCTGTTATTCCCTGTTTGGACTTAAATAAACTCTGTTTCTGTTAAGTCGCTTTTGGGTCCTCTTTCACCTGCATGACAGAAGGAACCGACCAAGGAATGGACCCAGCGACTTCAGACGCTCGTTACACTGCCGTCGAGATCCAAGGAGCCATGCTCGGCAGACACGAGCAGGAATTGTCCGCTGCTCGCCATGCCGTGGAGAACCTGGCCGCTCAGGTTTCCGACCTCTCTGGACAGTTCCAGAGTCTACGTCTCGTGCCACCTGTTACTTCCTGGCCTGCCGAGCCTCCAGAACCTAGGGTTAATAACCCACCTTGCTACTCCGGGCAGCCCACTGAGTGCCGCTCCTTTCTCACGCAGTGTGAGATTGTGTTCTCTCTCCAACCCAACACATACTCTAGAGAGAGAGCTCGGGTTGCTTACGTCATTTCACTCCTTGCTGGCCGGGCTCGAGAATGGGGCACAGCTATCTGGGAGGCAAGGGCTGATTGCTCTAACAAATTCCAGAACTTTAAAGAGGAGATGATTCGGGTTTTTGACCGTTCAGTTTTTGGTGGGGAGGCTTCTAGGGCCCTGGCTTCCTTATGCCAAGGTGAACGGTCCATAACGGATTATTCCATTGAGTTTCGCACTCTTGCTGCCTCTAGTGAGTGGAACGAGCCGGCGCTGCTCGCTCGTTTTCTGGAGGGACTCCACGCAGTGGTTAAGGATGAGATTCTCTCCGGGAGGTTCCTTCAGATGTGGACTCTTTGATTGCTCTCGCCATCCGCATAGAACGACGGGTAGATCTTCGTCACCGGGCTCGTGGAAGAGAGCTCGCATCAACGGTGTTTCCCTGCTCCGCATCGCAACCATCTCCCTCCTCTGGCTTTGAGACTGAGCCCATGCAGCTGGGAGGGATTCGCATCTCGAATAAGGAGAGGGAACGGAGGATCACCAACCGCCTGTGCCTCTATTGCGGAGTTGCTGGACATTTTGTTAATTCATGTCCAGTAAAAGCCAGAGCTCATCTGTAAGCGGAGGGCTACAGGTGAGCGCAACTACTCAAGTCTCTCCATCAAGGTCCTGTACTACTTTGTCGGTCCACCTACGCTGGACCGGTTCGGGTGCTACATGTAGTGCCTTGATAGACTCTGGGGCTGAGGGTTGTTTCATGGACGAAGCATGGGTTCGGAAACATGACATTCCTTTCAGAGAGTTAGATAAGCCTACGCCGTATCAGATTTGAGACACTACCTTTAACCCTCACAGTATCTGGTAACCACAGTGAGACTATTTCTTTTTGATTTTCCGTTCACCGTTTACACCTGTTGTTTTGGGTCATCCCTGGCTAGTATGTCATAATCCTTCTATTAATTGGTCTAGTAATTCTATCCTATCCTGGAACGTTTCTTGTCATGTGAAGTGTTTAATGTCTGCCATCCCTCCCGTTTCTTCTGTCCCTACTTCTCAGGAGGAACCTGGCGATTTGACAGGAGTGCCGGAGGAATATCATGATCTGCGCACGGTCTTCAGTCGGTCCCGAGCCAACTCCCTTCCTCCTCACCGGTCGTATGATTGTAGTATTGATCTCCTTCCGGGGACCACTCCTCCTCGAGGTAGACTATACTCTCTGTCGGCTCCCGAACGTAAGGCTCTCGAGGATTATTTGTCTGTGTCTCTTGACGCCGGTACCATAGTGCCTTCTTCTTCTCCGGCCGGGGCGGGGTTCTTT